>NC_056746.1:471552203-471699703 GCF_019279795.1 Protopterus annectens
ATTTTCTGTATGTTTGACATTATCCTAGGCTGCAGAACTGTATACTGGTTTCCTTATAAGCACTTGTACAAACTAGACATACAGTAACATATTAAAACAAAAGTTTTACAAGTTATGCCATTTATAAAGAACTTGGAAGATGCTAAATGAATGTTACATTCCTGTTGTACATTCTAAAATTCTGGATTATTCATGCCCAGGGCTCACCTTATTCATAAAGATTATTGTCAGTCAATAATTCAAACTAGCCATATTCAAAAGCCAAATAGGTGGCACCTAAGGTGCAGTGCCTCTAGGGCCACTCTTTCCGTATTTATTTATTTATTTGTTTGTTTATTTTTAGGCAAATGAAGTATGCCATTTCTTTGTTTTAAGAAATAGATAAATAAATAAATACTCCCTCATTAAAACAAAACATGATTGTGACAAGGTGGGTGCCCAAAGGAGAGGTATTTCAGTTTATTTGATCATTCAAGTCACATAACATTAGATTTCAGTGTTACAAGTCATAGAACTCACAATGTTCAAATGTAGGTGCAAAGTCACAAAATGTAGACCTCTTAACTTCTCTACTCAAAAATTCTGGAGGTTTTGCATCAACATGCATTTTTGGAACTATCGGGTGGCATGATGCCAAGGTAATCTTATGGGCTAGGCTTGTAAAGGCACCAGGCCCATTAGCCTAGTACACACCTATGAACCTATGAATCTCTAACAAATAGTTTTACTGACTGATCATAATATTCAGCAATTTACCTGAAAATAAATAAAAAATGAGGGGCTGGTAAAGAAATATGGGACAAGCTCAGGAACATTCTGCAGAATTCAGGACAGTTGGGAGTGATGGCATGATGTGATTACAGAAGCAGTTAGGTAAGTATTAACACTATAATTATTTTTTACTAAAAATGCTAGTAGTGATTAACCAGATATTTTTGGCAGTGTGTTTTATTTGATTCCTAAAAGTTCAGGACAACAGGATAACAAACAAAATCACAGAGTTTTTAAATATTGCAATAATTTAGTTAAAACATTAATAGAACAACAGGTTTTACATATCAACATGCATTTTCTGAACAATAAAAGCATGAAGCTCTAATGTTGCCAGTACTGACTGATTGCAGTGCTTAGTGATTTACAAGAGAATATACATTTTACAATAATATTGGGCAAAGTCTACGAGAGAATTAAGAGGTATGCTGGGTAGCTTTTGCAGGTTCAGGACAGAATAAGATCTATTTTCTCCATATAATATAAACCTAGTCATGTGAGGTATGCACAGACATTGCTGGAACTTTCTATGGATGAAAATGAAAAGCTTCTGTTCTTTAGTCATTATTCTGGATTTGTGATTTCTATGGAACAACTTAGAATGCTTTAATATGTTAAGTTGTTTGTATGGAGCAAAGGTGAAATATATTGCATAGCCATCTGAGATCTAAATTGTACACAGCCATGGCTATAACTGCAGTGTGGGTGATGGACTTTGCTTTATGAAAGTAACTATCTCTCTTTTCATTTGCTCAGTTTAAACAGTCACTATCTGGCTTTGTAGGACTAGTATATGTATATAAGAAGCAAGATAGACTACTTAACTCTGCACCTAATATGCATACCTCTCAACCTATGGTCATTGAAAATAGGAACAAAGGCCATTGAAAAACAGGTACATCCAGCCAAAAATATAGACTTCTAATTAGCATAAAAACTGAATGCCAAATAGTGCATAACTCCTTCTGATTTCCAATAAGAATGTGGGATACTACTTAAAATAACATGCTTAAAAAAGAGAGCATGACAAAATGTTGGAAAATATAAGGACATCAATGATACAATATTAAATCTATAGACTTCCGTGAACATTATTGCAAAGTTCTACCACACAAGGTCATTTATATTTGTTTCTGAAAAGGTAGATGTAAGATGTGTGTCTTCTTTCTTTAAAGTAGTGGTGCCAGTAGTATGGTGGTCATGTAGAATGGTTTTTTGTGTAATCAACAACTTCAAAAATCACGTGTGATAAGGGAGATTCAGGAAATTCTGTGAAGGGATAAAACATAGGGACATGTCTTCAAAATGAGCAGGGGTAAATCAGGCCTGAAAATAGGGATGTTTCTCCAGAATAAGGATGGTTGATAGGTAGATAGCTAATATGCACAGAAAAAAATAAATATAATTGAAGAGGCGTTCTGCGGAGGAAAATGACTAGGTGTTTACTTATTATTCCGGATTTGCAGGAATAATGTGGTTAATTTGAAACAACATGGGATATTTTAATGTGTGGCAAACATTTGGAGCAAATGAGAAATATATTAAATGGCCATCCTCTTTTATTAGAATCAGATGTATGACTTGTAAATGGAAGTGCCTATGGCTGCTTGGTGGAGGTTGCCTGGATGAAGGTAACTGACCCTCTTGTCACTTGTTCAGTTGAAACAGTCATATAGGAACAAACCACTTGTGTTTAAATAATGCAACATGCCCTACTTCTGCAAGTACAGCAAGATCAAATCTACTTAGAGATCGTCAACCCAGTAGCAGGTTGCAGCAAGGACATGCAGCAAAGAGCAAGCCAGCCAGGTAGAGCAGCAGGTCTGCTAAAAGGCACAATTTAAAAGGTACACTTGAATGTCACACAGTCAGAAAACAAATTATACATTTATTGAAGAGCAATCAGAACACCTGAAACACCAGCAGATTTTCTCTTCTCTCTAGCAAAGCCTACAAGTATCCCAAATTAACAAAACTTTAGCACAATGAACTACATATGAGCAGTAACAGCACTTTTAAAGCACACAAATTGAATTAAATAACTGAATAAATAAATAAACAACTTCCCCAAATTTGTTTCCTTTAAATGTTGCATAGAATCCTCTTTAAAATGCTGTCAACCCCACCATAACTCTGATAATTAGAAGAAATCTCTTAGTGGAAATGTTTAATTCCTAGTTCTTGTTACATGCACTAACTTAATCTTGTATTGAACTTCTCAGGAAGGAATTTGTACATGTGTATTGGTTCTGAGAGTCTATTATTATTATTATTATTATTATTATTATTATTACATTTTCATTAATTATTCATTTTCATGTATGATTTTCCTTATGGAGTTATAGAAGAGTTTTATACTTATTTTTTTATGTTAATATGAGGTAATAGTCAAAAATACCATTAACAATTTTAGTTAATTTTGTCTGCTGTTTACTTAATTTAGCGTTGTTACTTTGATTTGGGTATTTCATACTCCTTTAATATTTTTTCCTTCAGTTGATTAAATTTGCACTGCATTACAGCATTTTATTTATTATTTTCCTTTCATTTATTTAACATTTGTTTACCAGGAAAGTCCGACTTGGAACAAAGACAATTTTCAGCAGAGGCCAGAGGGGAAATGCTCCAGATGGACGTCTTTGCATTTGATGGAATTCCCTTTCTTTTCATCTAACTTACACACAGTTTTAGATACACCAGTCTAGTATATTGAAGCTGTTATAAACCACCCTCTCAAACAGACATTAGATGCATAAATAATTGTCCCCAGTATGCTGAAGTAGGGGAAGTACTCATTTCTGTGTAGTTATGATTTGAGAAGACAATGAAAGTTGTCTCCTTGTGTATTGAAGATAGCCTCAGTTTTTTATTATATTCCCCACACTCACCATTGTCTGCTGACCATTTGTCTTCTTTTCCTTGGTAGCCATCGTGCAGGTATCCATCATGTTTTGTGATTAAATCCCTACCCCTGCATGTTTTGATGGCTGGCATTAGTGTCTGCATCACAGGGGAGGGTTTCTATGTCCTCCCGTGATAGGTGCATACTGTCACACATACACTCACACACCTAAAAAAAGTTATGATCAATGGCTTAGAGTGCCATACCCACATCTCCTATTCCTGCAGCCATTGTTTTCATACAAGCCTCTGTTTACATGGTAGAAGTCTGGTCAACCAAAACCACCATTTTCCTCACTGGTGTTAGCCAAGTACTCCCTTTCTCCCCTGTCTGGTTGTTCCAGCACCCACATAATTATTTGAACTGGATTGTCTGGCTCCTAGTCAGGGCTTCATACCTCCATGCCACAGAAACAGGTATATTAGTCTCAGTTTTAAAAGGTAAGCTGATGGTCTCCTAATTTGATTTTACAAGGGGAGGAATGATAGCTGACAAAGCAAAGATGTCCTGTGGCAGGGTTCTTGACCAGCTGTTCCAAAGTGTTTTCATTAAGTAAATATATGACGTTTCAGACATATATATTATTTTTGCTATAGTGATCCCAGATGAGACTTGGATAGTTGAAATGGTCCTTGATAATCTATGCTGAAGCTATGTTCCTAATGAGCTTAAGTGACTATCAGGTTGTGAGACTGATGTGGAGGATAGGTTGTAAGATATTAAGCTCTATGTGTTGGATCAATTCTATATCAATACAGCTCATCAAGAAAGAGTTCTGTAATTCATAATTTTGTCATTGTATATCCTGTGCTTTCCTTTTTACTGTATCTGTCTGAACAATGTGATTGTAATCACCAATGTTGTGCCTGAAATTAGTCCACTGGATCAGAGCACCACCTCAGTAATCAAATTTAAATAAAATAAAATATATAATAACAAATTGTAGACTGTTTTTACTATGTATAAACTGTTTTGGTTCAGAGTGTTTTTGGAACACTTTCATCTTAGAAGTAATAGTGTTGAAAAGCTTTCCCTGACCCTTACCATAAAAAATATATGTGCATTTGTTATTTATTACTTTCACCTGCATATAGGTGACTCCATAGCAGAGAAGAGTGCAACCATGATTGTAATAGAGGCAACTGGGTTTGAGCAGTAGGATCAGTCAATGGGCAGGAGATGGGGTCAGCTAGCATGTTAGTATCTTTGGGGATGGTGGTTTTCCTTTTGATGGTTTTGTGTTGAAAAAAGTACAAATAACTTGAAAACACTGGAAGATTCACCACAATGTATGGTATGGCAGAAGGCATACATGAACTTCATTGATGTCACTGTATGCTGTGTGATGGGGCAGGGGAGAAAAGTATGTGAAAGTGGGGAAAAATGTCAGAATGCCACCATAATCAGACTGAGGAATGGCAGAGTGACAAAGCAGATGCTAGACAGTAAGAGGCTCCAGTAGCAGATTAAAAGTTATCAGTTTATGATCTTCTTCTTCTTCTTTCGGCTTTTCCCGGTTAGGGGTAGCCACAGCGGATCACATTTTAAACATATCTTCAAGATTTATCACATTATGCCATGAAGTCAGTATCCAAACAATTAACATCACAACTAAGACTTCATTGGCACTACAGTGGTCACAACCATTGATCTGTATCACCTTTAGATGCCATTGATCTGTATCACCTTTAGATGGATATCACTGTGGACCTGAGTGCTATGATACACGCTTGAGATGGAAATGCAAGAGAGCTGTGAATTGTCTTGTTAAGGCCAATAAGCAGTCAGTTCATGGTGCAAGGGTGTGTAAATAAGTGATAAAATGTGACAATTTCAACTTAAACTGATGGATTTTTGACAAATGTAAACAATAAATAATCAAATTAGAAATACTGAAAGCTGAAAGTTGAATGTTTATGTTTCTGAACTAAGGCTGGGGCTTCAAAAATGTCTTATGGTAACAGTGCTATGTAGATATGCAAATAAGGTCAGTGAAAGTCATTTGAGATGAATAAAGAAAAGTAAAGTCTTTTCTGAAAACATACTTACTACTTCTTGCAAAAGAGTAAATTCTGTAAAGTTCACCATTTCAAAGTTGTAAATTATTTTCCCAAAGCATGAGGGTTGGTGTTACTTTTGTTTTTCAAATACTGCGAGTGAGTTGGGCTACGTGCAGTCATGTATGAAATGTTTAAGGAAATCTGTGGACTGTGCAGCACTTAAAATTATGTTTTTAAAGAAAAAAGGGTTTATAATGTTTTATATAGGGTTATCCTTTTGTGGACACCCTGATGGTTTCATTAAAGAATAGAAAGAGGGAGGCAGGAAAGACTGAAAAAGGAGAGACAAAAAAGAGAGGAAAATGTACAAAGAAAACATCAAGACGGTTTGTACTGGAGTAGATGAGGGAGGATAATAAGTATGTTTTATGTTGGGAGATAGACTGCCTGAGAAGGTACTGTGGATGGGAAACTGTAGGAAAAAAGATAAGGGAAGAAGAGCTGAGGAAGTGCCAGCAAGAGTACCAGTCCACACAGCCTTAAACATGCCCACTGCCAGAAGTTGTAGTGGAGGACCCTGATGTAGAGGGGGCAGGGGCCTGTATTGGTGTGGTGATCAGTACCAACTGGGAGAGTGTGTCTTCCACATGTTGAAGAGAGGCTTCAACTGGCTGAATTTTCCTGCAAAACTAACTCTAGCACTACATCCTTTATTAAGATCTGAAGCCCCCTTTTGGTGAGGCTTATCAAGCAGCCACATGCTGGGTTGCCTGCAAGGACCAGAGCCTCCGCCCAGACCCTGCGAGGATGTTCCCACACATGCTGAGGTTGCACTTTCCCCTACCTGGGAGATACTTGCCCAGCCTGCATCTGAGGGATTTGAACCTGTAAAAAAAAGGAAAATAAATGGGAGACGAAACAATAAAAGATAAAAAAAATGTATAATCAAAATAAGAAAAAAGAGAAAAAAAAGAGGTTGGGAGAGACAAAAAAGAAAATGTACAATAAATCCACACCATGTTTACATGTCATTTCATACAATATTGAAATATTGCAGTAAAATCTTGATTGAAGTAAAAGTTGCGTATGAAAAGTACCTGTGCATACAATCGGAGTAGTCATTTGTGACGTTATTTTGTACTTAAGAAGAATGACATGAATAGCGCTTATGCGTACTTCAGCTGAATTCATATGGCAAGTTCTTGTCAGTTCTTGAGGCTGAGAGTGTGTAACTATCAGGTTATGTACATACATTTAATACAGTACTAAAATACCCTTGGCAGTTATTAGACATAACAAGGTAAAAACAGAAACATTAGCTTATCCTGTGATGGTTTCAGTTGCATTTCTTTCATCTGCAAAGCTGCAAAAATATTTTCCTTATGACCAATACAGAAAAATTTTTAAAAGAGGTAGCATTGTCGCCTCACAGTAAGATGTTGTCCTGTTTGATTCTCAGCTAAAGCGTCTTCTGTGTGGAGACATGCGTGAATGGGCATACCTCCATTGAAGGTTGTGCGTCAGAGCTGGCAACTCAGCACGTAAAAATCTACTGCCAATCATTAGCTGACCAGAGTTCTGCTGTGGCGACCCTTAACCGGGAAAAGCCGAAAGACACAACAAAAGTAATACACGCACATTTATTTCAATTTTTTTACAGCAATATTGTGATTTCAAGACCATTTTTATGCTTCTAATACATATTACAAACAAGTAAGACAGAATTCTCTTGGAATTCAGTTATACTCAACCGAAGATTCAACCAGCCTTTCTACTATTCTTTGTTGTTGGTAGTGGTTGTATTATACTTTTTCAGCTGTAATTAAAACAGTGAAGGCAATTCTTGTTTTCCTGTATTCTGTATTTACACCTGTGCTTTATATATATATATATATATATATATATATATATATATATATATATATATATATATATATATAGTCAAAAAGTAAAAATGAGAAATACAACCAGTGGTACACAGCAGAGGTAGATCCAAATCATTGTTTAATGTATAGAATAACACACGCACAAGCACTTTCACATATAGCTTCTTCAGATTCGAAGAAGCTATATGCAAAAGCGCTCATCTGTGTATTTATGGGGGGTGCAGTGGGGTGCAGCCCTCCTGCTTATGTGTCTATGAGTTGTGTATGTGTGTAGTTGTGTTTGTTTATGTTGTGATGTGAGTGTTGTGGTGTATGTATGGTGTAGTGTGTGTGGTTTGTTCGCTGTTTTGAATTTTGCAGTTTTGGGTTCAGGTTTTATTGTTTCGGTATTTTGTGGATTTGTTTTCCTGGTCTCGAGATACTGAAATTCAATATTTCAGTATTTTGAGATTATGAAGTGAATATATATATATATATATATATATATATATATATATATATATATAGAGAGAGAGAGAGAGAGAGAGAGCAAAAAATCTGGACAAAGCCTAAAATGATGGGGGGACAAATAGGGACAGATTTTAAATATTGCTCTTACAAACTTAGAAAGGTGTTAGAATAATAGGTTTTGCATTAACATTAATTTTCTGAAGGATGTGGAGTCTTAAACTCAAATATTTGTCATTATTTAATGACTTCAATACTCAGCTATTTGTCTGAAAGTACAGATTTTAGGAGGAACACATCAAAAATATGAGGCAAAAATTTGGACATTCTGCACAAATCTGTACAGATGAGGGCAATAACTTCTTTTTTTTATTTTTCTTACATATACATAACTGTGTGAATTTGTACAATACCGTGCCAATACTCCCTGTCATGCAAGAGAAAAATAAGTATGAAGTGTGTGTGGAATGTTGTTTTCAAAATACTTTGCTGTGCATGTAGCGCTGTGTTCAGGTATAACTTATTCAGAAACACATAAATGTAGCAACTCATGAAAGTCTGCATTTCCTTTGCCGTACATGTGTCTAATTTGATTGGTAATATAGAAGTAAAACATTTCTCAGTAAAGTTTGGCCTAGTCATTCACTTGGCACAGCAAGCCCCACCTCCCTCTTCCAACATCCACTCTAACTAGGGTGGTATCTCTCAGTCTTCAGCCATGTTGTACATGCAGGTAGAAATACTTTTGAACAAACAACTGTGTTGAGCAACTGCATTAGTTATATTTCTATGACCTGTTAAGTCATTTATGCAATAGTAATAAACTGTAATGTGTAATTTAATTTTTATTATTAATGAATCTATTAGCAAATACTTTTTTTTGTAGCTCAGTACATGATTTACAGAGCTACATATACAGATTATTATTTTAATATACATATAAACATATGTCACATTTCTATATATTATTAAAATCTGTTAATGCATTACTGATACCCATCGATTCATCCATTCCTCCACAATCCCTTTTCCCATTTTGCACATGGCATCAGAGTGTCACTTCAACAGTGACAATCATTTAGAGCCAAGGTTTACACCATCAATTGGCTAGCCATGCCACAGTAATTCTTCCACACCACACTCACATATATGGTCAGTTTAGAGTGTCCAATCCACCTACTGCATGTCTTTGGAATGTGGGAGGAAATCGGAGCACCCGGAGGAAACCCATGTGAACCAAGGAGGTTATGCTGACTGTTCACAGAAGGCACCCTAGCTGAGAATTAAATGGGGAACTTCTTTCTGTGAGGTGACACCATTATCCACTGCACCACTGTGCTGCCCATTACTCATAACCATCTTTTTCAAAAAGATCCAGGCATGATTACAAACATGCTCATGATTTCCTCTGTATTTCATAATATCATTACAAGTAATATTTTCAGGAACACATATCTTTCTTAGAAAATACCCCTAGTTATGTTAACTGTTAAACATTTTTTTTATCTGTAATATTACTCACAAAAGGTTTTTTTTTTTACTTACAACAGAACTCCGGTCTTGTCATCACCACCATGTCACCCTTGGTCTACTCACTCAGCCACCTGGTCAGCATTACCCTTCTGCAAATCATCATAATGGTGATGGCACTGCTGACCAGAGCTAGGGCTAACAGATGGTCATCCAACTCCTAGAAGATATCATTTTTTTTCCACATGGTATGCTATGTGCATGCCTCTGTCTTTTCTTGATATGAATCATTGATAAGGTAGCATTATCATGGTCTCCTTGTCAGATCAGCTAGGAGCACGGCCTTGTGCCTTTACAAGTGATGCCATCATTCAAAGTGCCAGAACAGCAATGAGGAAAGTACAGTCAGGGATGCATTAATCAGGGTTAGAACCACTCCCTGTGGAATGTGAAATCACATTAAGCAAACCTTATTATTGACAAGTTCGGTTAACCAAAATTCCTTTGTCACATACTTTTTTTAAAGAAAATCATTTGCCTTTCCCTTCTATACTTGATTAAAATGGAAATATAGAATTAATAATTGCTATCGCTAATGCTCATTAGTAAAGGTTATTTTTGTACCTTACCACCTGTATGTCTCACGTAGTACAGCAACATTTTTCTCTTCAGTTTTTTTTTTTTTGAGGGGTGGAAATAAATGTCACTATGTGTTAATTTTTGTAGTACAGCAGAATTTTTCTCTTCAGTTTTTTTTTTTTTTTTTTTGAGGGGTTGGAAATAAATGTCACTGTGTGTTATTTTTAAGAGTCAGGAACTCTAGGATGTGACATGCTACATTAGATGGGCAGGGATTACACTTAAGATTGTTGCAGACTTGACATTCAGATGATGCCATTTTGTTTTTCTTTAAATTCTGATGTTTTTCAATCTAGGGTCATTTACATGTTCTCATGGCAAGCTTGGGACAGTTGTGGAGTACCATGGACTGTTGAGCTGTCTGCAGTGGTCCATGTCAGTCTAATGGGAATTCCTGTTACTCTTATCAGGCATTCATGATCAGTAGAAAAACAAAATTCGACGACTCATCTCGGGGCACATTGGTGTAGTACTATGATTCATAGAGGTGAACATAAATAAGCCTAATTTGCATATAGCACATGTAAATGGCTTTGAAGTTTTGCCAGTAAGTTGAGCCGTGCCATATTACTTTCCCAACGGCTGAGACAGGTGGCAAATGCATAAGGATATTGAAGAGTTATTACAGTAAGAAAATATTTTAAAAATACCATAACTTAATAAGAAACAGTTAAAAATAGTATTACTTTGTTGAATGATTGAATTTACATACATGATGTACATGTTATGAAAGTAGTGACTGCTTGCTAGATTTGTGTCATTTGGAAGTTGGATTTCATGATGGAAACAGTGGGAATGATTAGTGATGACAAAAATGATTGTTACTGTAGTTTCATTTACTGATTGTGCATACATAGATAAGAATGTTAAGTCTATCAGCAGGCATGTGTGATGAATTGAAGATATTTGAAGTCACAGTAATGAATAAAAATGGCAGTACTGAGTGCATGACAATGGCAGAGGTAAGGTGATGATGTTACAGAAGTGATTGCATTCATGACTTGAATTAACTGTAAGTAATGTACTGCATTTTTTTTGTGGCTGTATTGAGATTTCTCTATGTAATTATATGTTTTGTGTAAAGAACCATTTTTTAAATGTGGGTGGCAGGAAGACTTGGTTAGTGATTTGTACTTTAACAGCTGATTACATACAAAAATCTATATTATCACACTTTCTGACACTGGCCATTTTTTTAAAGTAGAGAAAAGATAACTTTAGCCATGAGGAAAATCATGTCCTAGTGGCAGCACTTAAGACATAAAGGAAATTTCAGTTGGTAAAGGTGGGTCCATGCAAGCCAAGAAGAACAAGGCCTGGAATCAAGTAATTGTACTATTTGTAGGCTTCTGAGCCCCCAAGCCCTTCTGTGTTTGAGGGAAGCCTTCTAGCTTGTTTTTTTCTTATAACTAGCCAGTTTTCTAGTTTCAGCACTCAAATCTGTTTCTTTGATCTCAGCACTTGTTCAGATTAAAAAAAAAAAAAAAAAAATTCATCTGCTTTTACTGTTCTTGTGTTTCTACCTACTTCATTTTACTTTTACATCATCTTAAAAATACTCAATTGTATTTATGACTGCTTGGTGTAACTCATTCTAAGCCTTTTGGTTTAAACACTTGGGTTTCGGACCAGTTGTTTTGCACTGAGAGGGTTTGTGGTCTGCACTGTTGTGGCAGAACAGGTAGTTTACATCCTTCTAGGTTGGGAACTGCTGATTGAGGGCTTAGTGTCTGTTGTTCTAAAAGTGTATTAATTCTGGTTTAAGCCCTTGGGCTTTCAGGCCAGTTATTTTACATTAAGAGGGTTCGTGGTCTGCACTCTTGTGGGAGGAGAGGCTGGACTCTGCCCTTCTGAGCTGGGAATTTCTGGTTAAAGGCTTATAGTGCATGCATATCTGAACTGCTTCTTACTGAAGTTGGTGCGCCTTGTTTGCTGTGGCATAGACTGGATTCGGGCCTGCTGGATCTAGCTTTGTTTGTGTAACTTGAGCACTAATCCAGACATTCTCTAAAGTATTCAATTGTATTTATTACTGCTTGGTTGTAACTTGATTAAAGTGTAGCTATCATTCTAAGTCTTCTGGATTACGCACTTGGGCTTCAGACCAGTTGTTTTACATTAGGAAGGTTTGTGGCAAGCACTGTGGTGGCAGGACAGGTAGCTTTCATTCTTCTAAGTTGGGAACTGCTGATTGAGAGCCCAGTGTCCAAGTGTACTAGTTCTGGTTTAGGCACTTGGGCTTCAGGCCAGTTATTTTACATTAAGAAGGTTTGTGGTCTGCACTCTTGTGGGAAAAGAGGCTGGACTCTGCCCTTCTGAGCTGGGAATTTCTGGTTAAAGGTTTATAGTGCCTGAATATTTGAACTGTATCTTACTGAAATTGGTACACCTTGTTTGCTCTAGCATAGACTAGATCCAGGCCTGCTGAATCTAGCTTTGTTTATATGCTTGTTGTTTGTTTGCTTGTTATTTCCCTGGAAGCTAATTCCACCTAATACGGCTTCTCAGCTTCTGTGGATCACTAGTGATATCTGCATTGCTTACTGTACTAGTTCCTTGTTTCACTTGAAAGAAAGTTACTGTTTGTCGTTTTTGCATTTAGTTACTTGTAACACATTGCGCTCAAGTTACCTGGCACTTGCTCACTAAAGCAATTATATAAGTCAGCACTAAAAATTAAAAGCACTACACCCTCACTCCCCACTGGCCCTTGTTTTCAATTATTAAGGAATTCCCAATATTATTCTAGCATGTCCAAAGGTCAGTTGTCAATCTCCTCTCCAGTCCAGCTGGTGAATCTGGGAATCTTGAGGCAATGTTATAACTGCCTCATGTACACAGACAACCCTCTCCTCCTCCCACATAACACAAATACTTGTGAGAGATGCAGCTATTTAGCCAAACTGGAGGCTGAGCTCTCTCAACTCAGGACTGGCAAGACCAGACAGGAGGAGAAGGCAACTACAAACACCACAAAACCAGCCTCACATAATGCTACCACACCATTGAATCAAACACATAAACACACAAAGACATACTCGGAGGCTCTGAGTAAAAATTTACCTAAACAGCAGAGGCCTCCAAAGCAGACAACCAAACAACTGCTACCTCAAGACACCCCACAAGCAACACATAAACCACAAACACAGTGTGCAAAGCAGTCACAGCCCTTAAGGCCAAATACAACACCAAACATACTTGTCATAGGTGACTCCATAGTCAGACACACTGACGTCCCACTCACCAGGCTGAACAAGGAGAGGGTCACAGTAAGCTGCCTATCTGGCGCTAGAATCCGCCACATAACACAAGCACTCGGGTCACTCCACGGCAAGTACAAATATGACACAGTCATTGTCCATGCTGGTGTGAACGACCTGAGACGTACCTCCCTGGACTCCATGAAAAGAGACATAGAGGAGCTCTCTGATTATGTAGCCCAGGCAGGTATGACCCTGACCCTGAGCAGTATCCTTCCTTCACCAAGAATGATGCCACAATATAGAGACAAGATGATCAGCTTTAACAATTGGCTTAATGTCTGGTGACATTCAAAGGGGATCCAGTGTCTGTCTGCCTGGGATGACATGCTTGACAAGCCATGCTGCTTTGCAAGGGACGGCTTGCACCTGTCACCCCTGGGATTCCGGATATTGGCTAAGGCTCTTGCCACCCCCATAGTGCCTTTTTTAGGCAAGGCTTAAATTCTAAACCTACCACCCTAGAAAACAAAAATGGGAAGAAACTGAGGGTAATGCTGCTCAATGCCAGAAGTCTAAATCTCAAAATGCACGCCTCGAGGCCCTTCTCAGTATGGAGAACATCGATGTCTGTGCTGTAACTGAAACCTGGTTCAAGGCTCCTGAGAGCACCCCAGCACTATTAGGTTTTACCTCATATCATGCGTTCTGGCCCCAAAACCTGGACCACACCACAAAAGGAGGGGGTGTATCCATATTCATAAAGGATACCCACACCTCCAGGTTGGTGGCAACGCACAAAGCTTCGGAAACCATCCAGGTGCAAGTAACCATAGGCAAAACTGCTCTACAAATTGTAGCATGCTACAGGCCACCCTCTCAAACTCAGGAACCCCACACAGCCTTCCTGAAGACACTGGAGGGTATAAATGTATCTCCAAACACCATCATATTGGGTGACTTCAACTACCCAATATAGACTGGGAACATTACTCAAGCCCTAACTTTCTAGCCCAACGGTTCCTGGAGTTCATAAATTCAAATGCCATGGAACAGCTAGTCACTGTTCCCACGAGAGGAGAAAATATACTAGATCTCATTATCACAAACATGGGGAAAAATGCTCCACACCGAAGTATATCCCTCATTGGTGAGATCTGATCATAAACTAATCTCACTGGAAATCCACATCCCACCCCCACCCCAAACAAAAAAGACCACAGTGAAGAACTTCTCTAAAGCAAACTTCACACTACTCAAGACTGGTGTGGTATCCTTCAAGGCCCCTGAGCCAGTGGAAACCACAACCCAAGCTGTGGAAGCCCTTACAAATGCCTTCTATGAACACCTGCAGGACTGCATGGATCAGGCAATCCCAAATAAAACCAAGACTCTTTCCACAAAGGGCAACCGTCCAGTCTGGTGGACCCCAGCCATTAACAAACTTTACAATAAGAGGAGAAAGCTATTACATGATAGAACAAAATCCATAAAAGGGAAGTCACCCCTGATCATTATTAGTAAAAAAATACGAGCACTCATAAAATCAACAAAGGCCAATTTTGAGAGAAAAATTGCCATGGATTCAAAGGACAATCATAAGGCCTTTTTCAGCTATGTTAGGAACCTGGGTGGAAACTCCCAGATATGCTCAGAATTAGTCCAAAATGATACAAAAATCACTGAACCCACAGACATTGCCAACATACTGGCAGACAGGTTCAGTGCAAACTTCACCCCCTCTCCCCCCCTAAAGGAGAGATAACTATCCCAGCGGAGTGTAGCCTCCCAGACATCTCAAATGCGCAGGTGAAAGCTGCTCTCTCTAAAGCTAAAAACACAGCATCAATGGGACCAGATGGTGTCCCCAGCTGTGTGCTACATGAGCTAAATGAGGAATTAAACCCACACATAAGGCAGCTGTTTAATCTCAGCCTTACCACAGGATACATGCCCAAGGAGTGGCATACGGCAACTGTGGTCCCACTCCACAAAGGCGGTGCCTCTACGGACCCTGGTAATTACCGCCCCATAAGCTTAACAAGTCTAGTTTGCAAAGCTATGGAGAGGATCATAATGGAGCTCATAAACAAAGATATAGGGGACTTGCAGACATTGGACCCGACCCAGTTTGGCTTCGTCAAAGGAAGATCATGCCTTTTGAACTTGGTCGACTTCTTCGAAACAGTCACCAAGGCCATTGATGAGGGAAAGGCAGTCCATGCAGCCTACCTTGACCTTGCAAAGGCTTTCGACACAATACCCCACTCAGGTATTGTAGAAAAACTTACCAGCTTAAATGTAAACCCATATGTCACAAGATGGGTTGCAAACTGGCTTAAGGACAGAACCCACAGGGTTAGAGTTGCTGGCGCTATGTCAGACTCCAAGCCAGTCGCAAGTGGTGTCCCACAGGGCTCGGTCCTTGGCCCCCTATTGTTTGGCATCTACTTCTCAGAAGTACAGGCCAACAAGGGAGGACTTTGGCTGACAAAGTTTGCAGACGACTGCAAACTGGGCGCCATAGTGGAAAGTACATCGGACATGGATATCCTTCAGAAGGGACTCATGGAAACAGATAGCTGGTGCCAGAGCCATGGCCTGAAGTTAAACGCCAAAAAATGTCTAGTCATACCCTTCGGGAAAAACAAGGTAACCCCAAGCTACCATATAGGTGGCAATCCACTAAGCACAGAAGAGATTATCAGGGACCTGGGGACCCAGGTTGACAGTGGCCTTTCTTTTGACACTCACGTTGCTAAAGTGGTTAGAAAGACCTTCTGCATTGCCCACCTGATCATGAAGGGATTCACATCCAGATCTAGTGAGGTCATTGTTCCCCTGTACTCTTCACTTATCAGACCAATGATCGAGTACAATGCCCCATTCAGGATGTATCTCACCCGACATCTGCAGCAATTGGAGAGACCCCAAAAGTTCCTCACCAAAAGGATAAAGGGACTCCAAAATCTGTCATATGCTGCCAGATTGAAGAAACTCCAGCTCTATTCGTTCGCATACCATCTGCTCAGAGGTGACATGTGCCTGACATACAAGGCCATGTCCAACCCGGAATTAATGGACATGCTCCACCTCAAAAAATCCAAATCCACCAAAACCACTAGAGCAAGCGACTTAAACCTTTGCACGGATATAAATAGGATGTGCTGGAGGGATAGATTTATCACTCAGAGACTCCCTATGCTGTGGAATAAAATCCTGGTCCATGTGAGGCAGAGCACCTCGCTGGCTCTGTTCAAGAGAAATCTTGACCTGTGGATGGGAGATCATAGGTTTACCCCAGGAATCATCTCTGTGTCACTGCTGGACAGAGGCACAACAAACTAATGGGCACAGTATTTTTTCATATAAGGGGTGGCGTAAGCCACAAAAATTTGGGCTAGGCTTATAAATGCCTTAGGGCAGATAGCCTAGTAAAAACCTATGAACCTATGTTGAACTTAATACAGTGAGTGGCAGAAAATGAACTTTGGCACAGTACAAGAAAAGGGCAAGTGATATGGAAACACATGGTAAAAGCAAGGCCGGGAAGAATGCAATTTTCCATGCCACATACCACTATGGAGGGTGAGCTCTGAATGGTATTCCACTTTGATTAATGTTTTCAAACAATTTTTTTACAAGGTCATCATGAGAAACAAACAGTTCAACTATACCAATACATTTGGATGATATGAGCAGCAGAATAACCATTGCTGATAATTATGATGATGAAGTGGCATGCAGTCCCCAAGTTTAATGGCTGGATCTCTCATAGGATCATAGGATCACAGAAGTTTTCTAGGCTATTGGCCCTGAGGCCCTTATAAGCCTAGCCAACAGCATATTTAGACAAGTCAGCACCCGATGCCCCTGTCCAGCAGAGACATGGGTGGAACCTCAGGAGTGCATTTTCTATTTCCTTCCAGTTATCCAGGTTGCACTTAAAAAGGGGTAAAGAGGTCTTCTGCTTGATATGGAGATGGAGTCTATCCCACAGATGGGGGAGCCTCTGGGACATAAATCTGTCCTGCCAACAGGTTCTATTGATGTTACAGACCAGGTTGAGGATGTGCATATGAGTTACTTGAGTGGAGCTTGAATTGTGGATATGCAGCAGTCCCATCAAGGCGGGGTCCGTGATCGCATTGTATGCCAGACAGAAGTCACCTCTGAGGAGTCTGTATGAAACTGAGTTGAAGGACAGGGCTTTAAGCCTATCTATGCATTGTAGATGTTTGAGGCCCTGGATTCTCCTGGTGAGGAACCTCTGTGGTCCCTCCAGCTGCTGCATGTGCTTTGCAAGGTACATGCCGAAAGGAGCATTGTACTCAATAATGGGCCTTATAAGGGAAGAATACAGGGATGTTATGACCTCCTTGTCCCTGAAAGAGATACCCTTACTTATGAGGTGGGCCAAGTAGAAGGCTTTCCATATAACAGAAGCAACATGGTGGTCAGAAGTCAGGTTGCTATCAATCTGGGTGCCCAAATCTTGCATGATTGATTGCCTGCTTAGGACATTCACCCCATAACATGTTAATAACTCTACAGATAGTGGCAGTGCATCACAAAGTCAAACACAGGCTGGTATGCCACTCCTGTTTGTACAAAAGGAGCATCCCTGCACCAATACTCCAGCATCTTCAAACTCAGAGAAACACTTTGAGGGTGATGGTAGGCATTCAGAGGTAACAGTGCCCACAATGATACCTTTACAAAGGGAGCCATCCACAGGAATTTCCTATAGTTACCCCAAGAAACACGTAAAGCTCTGGCTGCACAACACAAAATGTACTATGACATTGTTAGGGCTCAGAGTACTGAGTACTGCTATGGAGAGTCAGCTGGAAATGGTCAGAGTCCTACAGGGGATCAGTGATGATTTTCAGCACTACTTGGAAATGGTAGAAGTCGGGATAATGCCATGATCACACTGATGTGTAGTATGGTGGCACACCTAGCATCAGTGGCTGACTCTGTTTATACACTAGTTAGGGCTTACCAGAATTAAGCTTGAATCAGTCTTACAAGGGGCAGAGGGCAGGGTATTTTTCTGGATGTGTGGGGAAGATCACATGATAATACCATTGCTTCTCAGGACAGTATAGTCAGTAGTTGAGGTGAACAAGCACAACATATTTCACACAGGCCATGTCAATGTTCATCTACACCTAGCAGAACTTCACATTCAATATCACAGTCATGCAGCACTGTCTGGTCAGTGGCAGCAGGATCACCTGTATCAAGTAGGTCATGATGTGAAGGCTGCCAGCCTAGCCAGATAGAATTGTGCAGATAATTCTGTCATTTGTAAATATAAATGTAAACTACAGGCTTGTTGTCTTAAATGTAAAGAAATACTGTTACATGTGGAACTGGAAATAAATGTGACAACATTGCACTCTACTGACCAAAGTAAAGCATGTGGTGACCCTTTGAAGTAGACAGCGGTGTCGAAAAGTCTAGATGAAGAAATTATTTCTATTGTTTTAACCAAGCGTTAAATTGCCAGATTAAAACATGCACATTTATTTTTATTGCTCTGCTCCTGACCAGCTGCAAGATAACAAAAGGGAGATGTTAAAAATGTAAATATAGTTAATGTGTAGCCTGATAACTCCAGAAAGGGTGAAGAATGATGTAATGTTTAGCAGAACTGCAGTTTCAATTTAAACAGTGAGAACCAGAGATTATTAAGCATTTTTGTCTTGACCATATAACTCACAGCACTCTGCCTGTTGTCTTATGTAAGTTATTTTAGACTTGTGTTTTCTTTTAGGAATAGCTAGGAACTAGAAAGAAGTGTTTTTCTGTGATGTCATAACTGTGCTACTGAACTATTTTAAGTATTTCTGTGTGATCTCTGAACTCTTTTGACTAGCACTGTGTAGTAGAAAGTATTGTCTTGTGGTTTTAATTATTTATTATTAAATATTTTAAAAACTTTTAACTCTGGCTGGTTTACATTGCATGTATATAAGGATCCTGTACCAAGTCATTCTAATAAGCCTTGAGACTTTTTAGTCACTGGGGATGCACAAGCCAGTGCATTTCTTTGTGCCGGTCCCAAGCCCAGATAAATGGGGAGGGTTGCATCAGGAAGGGCATCCGGCATAAAATTGTGCCAAACCATACATGCAGAAAACAGTTCAGAAATTCATACCGGATCGGTTGAGGCCTGGGTTAACAATGACCGCCACCAGAACTGTTGGCCAACAGGGTGCTGGCGGAATTTGGGCTACTGTTGGCCGAAGGAGGACAAGAGGGGGAAGGCATGCCCGAAGGCAGGTAAAGGCTAGGACTGTGAATAATTGGACACCCTTTTAAGGGCCTTTAAGTAGCTGATAAATATTAGCTGGGTGGTGGCAAGTGGTACTACCGTATAGTCTGGGTAAAAGGGGCACAGCTGGAGAACCTGTGCCAGCCTTCCCCAGAAGTGTCTGTGTGGTTGTATAAACTCTTATCTCAAGGTGTGTGTGCGTCAGCTACTTGGGCAGGGACAGGAAGCACTGGTTGGATAGAGAGTATGCTGGAGATTTTAGCTTGCACAGATGGCACAGATATGGACCCTATAGCTGTGTCAGTGGGGAGTCTTATTGGGGACTAGGAGAGCAAGGGAGCGACCAGCCCCATACTGACTGTGATCTATGTGTGCTCTTAAGGGAAAGTGCACTTTACTGTGTGTATTTGTTATCCTTTCATCTCATATGAGACACCCTCTCTGGTGTTAGTGGTGAGGATTAAGGCTCCTTGATTGCTGGGCCAGGGGACAGACGTCACATTTGCGTTTGGCAGCGGTGGGATATCCACATCACATATTAATTAGTTGGCAAATACTAACTGGCTTGTAGTGGTGTGGGTAGAGTGAATCTTGTAACTTGTGTACAGTGAGCTTTGAAGGTGTTTTGTACTCTAAATCAGCCATGCTGTGAATACTCAGAGTTCAGATCACAAATGTTTTATTTCTTTTGTTAGCTTAGTTAGTCAGGGTGAGCAGGCAGCATGTCAGCAAAGGAGTATGGAAAGCTGACAAGGAGCCAGGTGGTGAAGATGTGCCAGGCTAGGGAACTGGTGCATGGAAACCTGACTAAGGCAGACCTGATTGCAACCTTGGTTACAGCTGCATCAGAAAACAGCAACCAGGATGAAAATCAGACTGGCAGTGGAGATATAATACCCTTGGAGAATGGACAGCTCAATCTTTCTGCAGTGGACTTAAAAATTCAGCTGGAGCTAAAGAGACTTGAGTTGGAGGCCAGGCATGTGGAATTAGAAGCAGCTGAGAGACTGAGGCATCTAGAGAGTGAGGAGAATGAGAAACTATTATGTCTGGAAGCCGAGGAAAAAAAAATCAGAGGCAGCATGAGAAGGTGATGCTGACTCTTTGCCAGAGTCATGGAGGTAATGGGGAAGGGAGTAACTGGACCCCAGAAGCACAAAAGGTCAGTTAATTTCTTCTGCGGTTTAAAGAGGGGGATGATGTTTATAGTTTCATTCATATATTTGAGAGGGTATGCAAAGAGTATGAAGTTGACCAAGTGCTCTGGATACTGTTCCTGACCCCCTTACTCATGGTAAAGCTGTAACTGTTCTGTCCAAAATGTCTGATGTTGCATGTTTTGATTATACCGATGTAAAAAAAATGTTTTTTAGAACTGTTTAAGCTAACACCTGAAATGTATAGTAAAAAGTTTTGTGAGCATAGATGCAAGGCAGATGAAAGTGTGTGTGAATATTTTGCTGAACTGAGCACTTATTTTCATAGGTGGGTGATTGGATGTTGGGTCACCACTTTTGAAGGGCTGGCAGACCTTTTGGTGAGGGAACAATCCCTTAGCACTTTGCCTGAGGACCTGGTTAGCTGATAGACAATGTGATACTTCAGATGAGTTGAGGAAGAAGGGAGACCTATACCTGGCAAGCAGGGCAGCCCTGCACAGGAAGGGGACCCCAGTACTGCTCATAGGTCTAAAGGAACACATGGTGGACATCACAGACTGCCACAACAGAATCTGCCAGTAGCAGGGGAAGCCACTAGTCCAGGTACATGTCCAGGAGCTAGGGTTACATGTTTTGAATGCAAACAGTGGGGCCATGTGGCATACAGGTGTCCATGGAGGCAAGGTGGTGAACCAAAGGTGAGGGAGCCAATAAGTGGGAAAGACAAAATGTCAATAGTAGGTTGTCTTGAGACAACAAGGGTACTAAATTACCATCCTGCAGATGTCCTGATAGGGAAGGATTTGGATGATGCAGTACCATGTGCTTATGCAGTTACACGCAGTGAGGCTAGGAGAAAAGCGTGTGGATCTGGTAGCCTGGGGGAGACACAGACAGACTGCATACTTGCAGCCTGGACTGGTGAGGTGGTTATGTCAGTGATGGAGCTACCCTGTAGCAGTGAGACTGAAGGTGAGCCACAGCTGCCTGGGGTATTGATGGTTCCTTGGACAAAGTGACTGCAAAGGTAGAGGTGAGTAGTAGTACCCAGGCTGACAGTGAGACACCACTGTCAAAGGATGCCAGACTTCTTGTCGAAGGGGAGCTGTGAAGGGTTACAAGGAGAGAGTTGAGACAGGCTCAGTTCTCAGACCCTACATTGCAAGGCCTGAGGCAGGTGGCTAGGAAGACACCTGATTCTCAAGGAAAGGGAGAATCTGTATACTGGGGCAAAGGGTTACTATACAGAGAGTAGACCCCTGAGGGAGGGCTAGAAGGTGAGAAAGTACAGCAGTTGGTAGTGCCTAGAGTCATAGCCCATGATATTCCCTTTGCATGTCATATGGGCATAAAACATACAAAGAGGTGTATTATGCAAAACTTCTATTGACATGGAATTTCCAGAGATGTAACAGGGTACTGCAGGACCTGTGAGTAGTGTCAAAAGGTAGGCAAGGCATGAGACAAGGTGAGAGCACCTTTGATGCCATTGCCTGTAATTGAAGAGCCATTTCAGAGGGCAGCTATGGATATTGTGGGTCCTCTGAGTACTCCAAGTTTCACAGGGAAAAAATATATCCTAGTGGTAGTGGATTGTGCTGCAGGATACCCTGAAGCAGTGGCTTTGTCCTCCATTGAGACAGAGAAGGTGGCAAATTCTTTGTTAGAGATTTTCAGCAGGGTAGGTTTCCCAAAAGAAATACTGACTGACAGAGGTGCCAATTTCATGTCAGACCTGCTGGCTTGTCTGTGGACATTCTGTGGGGTGAAGCACATGAAGACCACCCCCTACCATCCCCAGACTAATGGTCTTGTTGAGAGGTTAAACTCTACAATCAAGTCCATGCTACGGGCATTTGCAGATCAGTTTAAGAGGGAGTGGGACAAATATTTGCCCCATCTGTTGTTTTCTTAAAGAGAGGTTCCCAAGGAATCCACAGTTTTTTCATCCTTTGAGTTGCTGTATGGGCATAGAGTGAGGGGACCTCTAGATTTAATTTGAGATGAGTGGGAAGGTGAGTGCGAGTCTCACAAGGAATCTGTTGTGGCATACATCCTAAACCTTAAGACAAGGCTCGGGGAACTCATGGGCTTGGCCCAGGAGAAACTGGCAGAAGCCCAACAACAGAATGTGTGGTATGACAGGAATGCTTGAACTAGAGAGTATGCTGTGGGGCAGCAGGTAATGGTTCTCATTTCTGTCAGACACAACAAGCCGCAAGCAGCTTGGGAGGGTCCCTGTAAGCTGTTAAGAAAGGTAAGTGATATTAGCTACATGGTGGATTTGCTAGGCAGATGGCAGGTGCACAAATTGTACCATTTTAACATGATGAGACCTTACCATGATAGGGAAGCCCTTGTACTGAGCATTTGCAGTGGATTGCAGGAGGAGTCTGAGGGAGATCTGGGGACTGATCTCCTCAGTGAGGCTTGGGCTGACACCTCAGTGGAAGGGATAGCAATGTCCCAGCAGCTTTCTCCTACCCAGGTTCAAGAAATCTGAGCAGTGTTGCAGGAATTTGGGGACATGTTTACTGGGAAACCAGGGTGCACCCACCTGGTGCAGCACCAGGTGGATACAGGCCCCCAAAGGCCTATCAGGCAGGCCCCTTATAGAGCCTGAGAGAGTCAGACAGACCCTGAGGGAGGAGGTACAGGAGATGTGGGAACTAAGGATGATTCAAGAGTCCAACAGTCCCTGGGCGTCCCCAGTGGTGCTGGTGCCAAAGAGGGATGGCAGCACCCAGTTCTGTGTGGACTACAGGAAATTAAATAGTCACACAGAGTCAGATGCTTACCCCATGCCTGGGACAGATGAGGCCCTAGAGCAGCTGGGTGGGGCTAAGTATCTTACAACCATTGATCTTACCAAGGGTTACTGGCAGGTGCCTTTGACTCCCAGTGCTAGAGAAAAGTCAGCCTTTGTGACTCCTTTTGGCTTGTATGAGTTCACAAAGATGCCCTTTGGGATGAAGAATGCCCCAGCAATTTTCCAGGGTCTGATACATAATATCCTAACAGGACCAGGATAGTTTCCCTTGTTTACCTGGATGATATTGCCATCTACAGCCATTCCTGGCCAGAGCACCTTCAGCATGTCAGGGAGGTGCTGGGCAGACTACAGAGGGCAGGGTTGACCATTCAGCCAAGCAAATGTCAGGTGGGTATGGTGGAGGTCTCCTACCTGGGACATAGAGTGGAGAGATAAGGCCAGAACCTGCCAAAGTGGAAGCCATTCAGGTATGGCCACTAAAAAGCAGGTGAGGGCATTTTTAGGGACAGCAGGGTACTACAGAAAGTTTGTCCCCAGTTATAGTACCATAGCTGCTCCCCTCACAGACCTGACAAGGAATAACAGGCCAGATAAGGTAGTGTGGACCCCAGCATGTGAGCAGGCATTCCAGAAGCTTAAAGAAGCTTTGGGAGGACCCCCTGTGTTAGCTAGTCCAGATTACAGCAAATAATTTGTTGTGCAGGTGGATGCTTCAAACCATGGGGTGGGGGCTGTACTTAGCCAGATTTCTTCAGAGGGAGAAGAGCGCCCAGTGGTTTATCTCAGTTGTAGGCTCCAACCCATGGAGGAATGCTATGCAGCTGTACAAAAGGAATGTCTAACCATAGTGTGGGCATTGCAGAATCTTCAGCTTTATCAGTATGGAAGGAAATTCATTGTTATGACAGATCATAACCCCCTAACATGGTTAAACAGAGCCAGCCAGCAAAATGCCAAATTGCTAAGATGGAGCCTAGGGTTGCAAGCATATGATATGTCAGTGCAGCACCACAGTGGGGTTAGCAATGCCAGTGCAGATGGGCTCTCAAGACAGGGAATGGGGTGAGATACACTCAGATAGACCTAACCCTCTCAAGTGGAGTTTCTCAAGGGTCACTTGAAAAATTAGCTTGAGTTCTCCGGGGTGGGGGGGGGGGTGTGAAGGCTGCCAGCCTAGCCAGATAGAACTGTGCAGATAATTCTGTCATTTTTAAATATAAATGTAAACTACAGGCTTGTTGTCTTAAATGTAAAGAAATACTTTTACATGTAGAACTGGAAATAAATGTGACAACAGTGCACTCTACTGACCAAAGTAAAGCATGTGGTGACCCTTTGAAGTAGACAGTGGTGCCGAAAAATTTAGATGAAGAAATTCTTTCTATTGTTTTAACCAAGAGTTAAATTGCTAGATTTAAACATGCAAATGTATTTTTATTGCTCTGCTCCTGACCAGCTGCAAGATAACAAAAGGGAGATGTTAAAAATGTAAATGTAGTTAATGTGTAGCCTGGGAACTCCAGGAAGGGTGAAGAATGATATAAGGTTTAGCAGAACTGCAGTTTCAATTTAAACAATGAGAACCAGAGATTATTAAGCATTTTTGTCTTGACCATCTAACTCACAGCACTCTGCCTGTTGTCTTATGTAAGTTATCTTAGACTTGTGTTTTAGGAATAGCTAGGAACTAGAAAGATTAGACTGTGTTTTTCTGTGATGTCAGAACCGTACTACTGAATTATTTTAAGTAATTCTGTGTAATCCCTGAACTCTTTTGACTAGCACTGTGTAGTAGAAAGTATTGTCTTGTGGTTTTAATTATGTATTATTAAATATTTTAAAACCTTTTAACTGTGGCTGGTTTGTGTAGTGATAAGTTTGGCCCTAAAAGTACATTGCATGTATATAAGGATCCTGTACCAAGTCACTCTAATAAGCCTTGAGACTGTTTAGCCATACTACCAATTGGATAATAATATTGCACAGTAAAAATTGGACACCCTTTTAAGGTCCTTTGAGTAGCTGATAAATATTAGCTGGGTGGTGTCAAGTGGTACTATCGTATAGTCTGGGTAAATGGGGCACAGCTGGAGAACCTGTGCCAGCCTTCCCCAGAAGTGTCTGTGTGGTTGTACAAACTCTTATCTCAAAGTGTGTGTGTGTCAGCTACTTGGGCAGGGACCTGAAGCACTGGTTGGACAGAGAGGGTGGTGGAGATTTCAGCTTGCCCAGCTGGCTGAGTTCTGGACCCTATAGCTGGGCCATTGAAGAATCTTTGGAGACCTGGAGAGCAAGGGAGCGACCAGCCCCAGACTGACTGTGATCTCTGTGTGCTCTTGAGGGACATTGCTCTTTACTGTGTGTATTTGTTATCCTTTCCTCTCATACGAGACACCCTCTCTGGTATTAGTAGTGAGGATTGAGGCTCCTTGATTGCTGGGCCAAGGCACGGGTGTCACACATAACATCAGACTAACTTACCTTACAGTTCTTATGGTAGCCTCTCCTCAAAATCACTTCCACAATCACCTAGTTTAGCTGTAGGAGATGTATGTGACTCATTTGATTTTGAACTACTGTGAATCCACTTCAAATACACAGCTGCCTGTTTAACTGGAATAGGTCTGGGGGGTGGAGTTGGAAATATATATATATATATTTCATCCCTGTAAAACTATGCACACCATCAATGAAAAGTAGACAAAAAAACAATATGACATGGATTACCATTCCTACAGGTAGCAGTTACATGCAGCATAAAAATATTAATGCATTAAAACTTTCAGGAGAAACATATCATTAGAAAATGACACATTGAAATGAGTCCCCTACCATGTAAACTTACACTGCTGCCACTTTACTCTCTCTACTGCACAAATGATGATATTTTTATGTTTCTAAAGTCAGAAAATATTGTGTATGACATCATACATTTAATCTGATATGCAGTGCAACCGAATAATCTGAAAAGAGATGACATAAAGCAGTATAATTCATTTTCCTTAAATTTGCAATGAATTAACTTGGGAAATGTTTTACTGTTGCCAGTATTCATTACGTTTGTATAAAAAAGTGGAAATAATTCATCAAAACATACAAAAAAGTGAATTTGTTTTTTTTTTTATGATGCCTTATGACATCACTGAACAGGAGTCAGTGAGTATTCAGGCATGACTTTATGTGACAATAATATGAGTAACTTTTCTAAAAGATAATAAAAAAATTAAGATAAAAAAGAATATCCGATGAACACTTACAGTAGATCATGCACCAAACAGCATAGCCCACAGACATAATTGCATGAATCAATTATACTGTATGTGCTTTTTACAATAAAGGGAGCACTAATTTGAATGTCATGGTCAATAGATGAGTACTAGATGCCACCACTTTACCTGCACAGCCATATGCCATGCATAAGCTTGCTGCATGAGGTCCCTTACACCTGTTGCCAGCTGCTCATCATTAATCATAGTGGGACTGGAACTTGGTGCTGCAATGACATTATGGGTCACTGGACCACCAGACCAGTGCATAATCATATTGTGCAGAATTCAACATGCAGTGAACACCCTGCATGCAGTAGCTGGGTCATACTGAAGCACACCCCCAAACACATCCAGGCACCTGAAATGGCTCTTCAACAAACCAAAGAACTTTCCAGTGACAACATGGGTCAGGGACAGGGATGTATGATATGTCTCCTCTGCAGCTCCACTTGGATTTCTCACTTATGTCATAAACCATGGCTCCAGTGGATATCCAGAATCACATGAAAAAAAATCAAGAAGGAGAAGGGGACAAAATAAAACAAAACAAAACAGAACAAAGCAAAAAGAATTTAGCATTCAGCAGTACATTTTAATGCGAATGACTACTTAAATACAATATAAAAAGAAATTATTTTTCCACTTACCAACAAAATGAGCATTGAGCATTCTAGCATGCAGGAAAAAGTAGTAGACTGAGCTAGTGTTTCAGAAATGGAAATCATGAGCACTGCCAGGATGCTGTGCAGAGACAGTGGTGATGCACCTCCATATATCAACACTACCTGCCACTTGATGGAATGGTAGCCCTTCTTATTGTGGTACCACTTCTGCTGTGGACCAGAAGGGGCCCTAATTGCAATATGGGTGCAATCTGTCACAAAGACTACCTCTGGGCAATGTGGCAGTCCACAAAAGGCACACTTGGTCCTGGCTTAGTCCTCAGGAGATGCCAGGAAAGAGCTGTACTGAACCCCATGAGCAAAGAATACAGCCAGGAACTGGTGCAGTATCCACAAGGCAGAAACCTGTAAAATCCCTAGTGTGCCCCTAGTCTGTCTTTAGAAGGTTCCCATAGCAAATATAGTGAGTACTACACCCACTTTGGTATTCACAGGGATACAAAGTCCACACATTCCTCCAATGCCCCTGTGGGGTCAAACATACCCACTAAGACTCTTATAATGTCCATGTCCACTCTGAACTTATCGAGGATTTTCTGATTATCAAAGCTGTTATATTTTCACCTTCTTGGCTGAAAACACCACTGGGCACAAATGGTTTTGGTCCAACCAAGACAAGCAACTCAGACCTGAAAATACCAAACCAGCATCAAGTGATAACATTTCCGCCAAATGTAACTCAGAGATTTGGCGAGGCTTATATAACGCATCTGCAACCAGCAAGGAAAAGCAGGAAAAGTTGACTATGAATTGCAAATGGTGTAAAACATACTTCATTAGTGTATGAAGATTTACATCACTCCTTACTTATATCATTTGTATCTCATTATTTGCACATTTGCATAAGTACATTTGAGGTCATCATGCATTTGCGTAAATGGCATCTGTGAATTGCAGATCAGCTGGGCTCATCCACAGTCATAGTGGATAACCTAAAGCACTTGTATAACTATGAATTCCAGCCTAAAACTATCAAAGTTCTATCTTTTCAGGTAAAGCTAATGACACACCTTTTATGTAAAGTTTGTCATAATTTAGAAATCTTTCTAAAGGTTACGGTTTTCCTTATATTTTGCTGTGCAATAGACTTGTTTGTTTATTTATGCTTCCTTTCATTCAGAATTGGGCAATTTTGTAAAATGACTGAATGGGGTATTTTGGTTTTGTTTGTTGTAGAAATAATGAAGTAAAAGCCATCTTCTCCACTGAGTAAAGGTTTCTACCTGTTTTAGATAATACACCATTTTCAATAAGATGTGCATTAAACTTCTAATGTGACATTAAATAATAAGGCCATAGTCTGTAAACTGAATCAAACATCTCTGCAAAAATTTAATAAATTAGATAAAATAAATCCAGTAACTACATACAACAGTATATTAACAAATAATCCACATTAATTTAACAGCACTTTAGTTTGGCAGAATCAAACTAATGCATGTTTACTAGGTAAACATCAAATAATAGTAAAAACATATCCTAGACCTAGTCATTACCAACATGAGTGACCGGTGTTCCACACCTGAAGTCATCTCCTCGTTGGTCCGATCTGACCATAAGCTTATCACCCTTGATATCCACATCCCTCCCCCACCCCCTATTAAGGAAACCACAGTAAAAAAAATCTCCAAAGCCAACTTCATGCTTCTTAAGACAGAAGTGGTGAATTTCATGACACCCATGCAGATGGACAATACAGTTACAATTGCTGAATCCTACACAAATGCACTCTATAAGCACTTACACTAGTGCAGGGATTGTGCTATCCCAAACAGAACCAAGATGCTATCCTCCAAAAAATGGAAGCCAATCTGGTGGTCGCCTGCCATAAACAAACTGTACAACAGAAGGAAGAAACCGTTGCAAAAAATCCCAGGAGTGGAGGAGCTCCCTGGTCAGCCTCAGTAAGAAGCTGAGATCCCTTATAAGATCCTCCAAAGCTAGCTACGAAAACAAAATCACCACTAAATCCAAGGACAACCATAAAGCATTCTATAGCTATGTCAAGAATCTAGATGACAACACCCAGATCTGCTCTGAGTTACAGCACAAAGGCATGAAAATTACAGAACCAACTAATATTGCCAACATCCTGGCAGATAGTTTCAGTGCTAACTTTACCCCCCTCTCACCCCCTAAAGGGTCCATATATATACAGGAAAAATGCAGAGTCCCTGTAGTCACAACTACACAGGTAAAAGCTGCACTCTCTAAAGCCAAAAACACAGCATCCATGGGACCGGACAACATCCCAGGCTGCATTTTACATGAACTTCAGAACGAACTGGCTCCCCACTTAAGCACCATGTTCAATAATAGCCTCGCATTAGGCTTTGTGCCCACTAAATGGCGCAGAGCAACAATTATCCCACTCCACAAAGGGGGAGCCACCACTGATCCTTGGAACTATCGACCTATTAGCCTGACAAGCCTGTTCTGCAAAGCCATGGAATGTATCATAATGAAACTCATAAACAAAGATATTGGTAACCTCCAAACTCTGGATCCCACCCAGTTCGGGTTTGTGAAAGGCAGATCATGCCTCCTGATCCTGAATGACTTCTTTGAGGCAGTCACTAAAGCCGTGGATGAGGGTATGGTGGTTCACACAGCCTATCTTGACCTTGCCAAGGCTTTCAACTCCATCCCCTATTCTGGAATTATAGCTAAACTCACTAAACTAGGTATAAATCCCTATGTCACAAAATGGGTTGCCAGCTGGCTGACTGACAGAACCCACACTGTAAAAGTTGCAGACTCCAAATCTGACCTCGAAGCAGTGACAAGTGGAGTACCACAGGGTTCCATTCTGGGACCTCTTCTTTTTGGTATCTACTTCTCTGAAGTACAGGCTAACACAGAAGGCCTCTGGCTAATGAAGATTGCAGATGACTGCAAACTAGGAGCCATAGTCAAGTCCCCAAATGATGTGGACATCCTACAGAAGGGCCTCACTGAGACAGATGCCTGGTGTTAGAGCCATGGCCTCAAGCTCAATGCCAAAAAGTGCAGTGTCATCCCCTTTGGTAAAAACTCTGTACCCATGAACTACCACATAGGCAGCAATTTACTTATTACCAAATGCGTGATTAGAGACCTAGGTGGACAGCAGTCTCTCCTTTGATAGTCATATCACCACAGTAGTGAGGAAGTCCTTCTACGTGGCACACCTCATTATAAAATGGTTCTCATCCAGGAAAAATAGGTCATTGTTCCCCTCTACTCGTCACTCATTAGACCCATTATAGAGTACAATGCCCGTTTTGGAAGGTACCTCACAAGACATCTGTAGCAGCTGGAAAGGCCACAGAAGTACCTCACAAAGAGGATTACTGGCCTCAAACAAATGCCCTACACTGACCGCCTCAAAAAACTCCAGCTTTATTCCATAGCATATCGCCTACTCCGAGGTGATCTCTGCCTAACATGTAAAGCTATGTCAAACCCAGAAGCTCTTGGACATGCAACACCCAAAGAAATCCCAATCCCTCCAAGCTACATGCTCTAAGGACCTAAATATTGTCACCACAATAAACAGGACATGCTGGAGGGATAGATTCCTATCCCCGAAACTTCCTATACTCTGGAACAAGCTACCCATCTATGTCAAGCAAAGTTCTTCATTAGCACTCTTCAAGAAAAATCTTGATGAGTGGATGGGAAATAGGAAATACACCCCGGAGATCACTTCTGTGTCTCTGCTGAACAGTGGTACAAGAAAATAACTTTTTTGGGTGGCTTCTTAGGTGGCGTAAGCTATGGAACTTTGCTGGCTAGGCTTACGCAGGCCCTTGGGACGATAGCCTAGTACCTACCTATGAATCGATAATCACTTTCTCTCTCTCTTTCTATATATATATATATATATATATATATATATATATGAGAGAGAGAGAAATAGAGAGAGAGAAAGCTGAATGCCAGTCACAGCCACAACAATGCCTTGCTTGTAATCAGCTCCACAAAACGCATTACATTATCTATAGCTCAAAATTCAAACATTTCCTTAAAAACTGTGGCTAAAATGCAGAAATAATCATAGCACTTAACCAATCATGTGGAGAATATCTCCCATATTTCTTACAGTTTTGTTGCAAATAGGACTTAAGAAACCAGTTTTATGGATCTTTTTTAATCTTTGTCCAACATCTCTTTTAAATACTTCCTTTTTACAGTGCTCTTTGTATACATATATCTTTATGTTGTATACACACATGCATATACAGCTATGTATGTATCTACACACACACACACACACACACACACACACACACACACACACACACACACACACACACACACACACTTGGATATACTCACATGGGAAACAGTGAGATGAGGTGAAGTTTTCTTTATAGTCATTTAGAAAAAAAAATCAGTAATGGCAATATAGCAAAAGGGTAACAAAAGATCATTTGTTGTTAAGTAAAGTCATAATGAAGAACTATAAAATGGGGAAAAATCTAACTATGGCATGCATAGACTATAAAAAAGCATCCAAGAGCATCTCACATTCATGGATAAAGGAGAGCTTACAGATGTATAAAAAACACCTTACACTGATCAAATACAATACAGTGACTATGGAACAGTGGCAAACCACTTTGCAATTAAGCCATGACAAAAGGGCAAATTATTACTCCAGGTATAAAAATTCATGGGGGTTGGGGGTATTCCAGGAAGATTTTTTATCACCATTGCTATTTTGTCTTGTTCTTAACCCATTAAACTGTTTACTTAACAGATTAGGTCAGGGTTACAGTCTGGCTCCCAGAAATTAACCTTGCTTAAAGACTTCTCAGCTATTTTTTGTTGATAACTTTAACTGTATAGTTCATCAGATGATGAGTTGCAAGCACAACTGCAAATAGTTCAAATTTTCTCAGATGATATAAGAATGTTATTTGGTCTTGATAAATGTGCAAAAGTGATGTTTAAAGGAAGAAAGGTGTGGTACTAAGAAAATATCACTCTGGGACAGGAATGTGATATAAGGGAACTTGAATAGGAGAGAGTGTATAACTATTTGGGAATTGATGAAGAGTCAGAAATAAAACGTGAACAAGATGACAATAAAACTCAGTAAGCAATTCTTCAGAAGACTAAAACTAATATTGAAAATAGCTTTGACATCTAGGAATAAAGTCCAAGCTATAAACTAATTTGCTATTCCTTTCCTAACCTACAGTATTGACTGACCCCAATAGATACTGGACCAGTTGGACAGTGAAACAAGAAACATGCTTCTCACTGATTAAATGTTATATAAAAATCAGTGTATACTAGGATTATATGTTCCTCTCTCTGAAGGAAGTATGAGCTCCTTGAAACTGATTACATGTATAGGTCTGCAGTCAGGGAACTGCATATAAATTTGCTGAACTCGTCAGATCCAAACATAGTGAAAGTTTTAAAATATGAAGAGAGGAAGTATAAGGTGACCTCTCTGCTTAGATTAGAAGAGACATTCCAGTGTCAAGTGGGAATGGAACCCAAACCAGAAGTAGACAAAAATCAGACAGCAACTGAATGTGCCAAAAAAACAAAAGAAAGAATATAAGGAGAAGAATCAGATGATAAGGAAATAAATACAGAAAAGCCATAAATATTATGGCAAGTACAGAGATCTCCTGGAACAACCTCATGTTGATCATGATCTGACACATGAATGGTTAAAGAAAGGCAAGTTAAAACCAAAAGATGAAAGGTTAATAAAGGTGCCCAAGATAGTGGACTATGGACTTAAATCTTAAGAATGCACTTGCCATGCATATTTCTACACAGCCTACACATAGATTTATTTTTAAAGTGGTTCAGTGTGTACCCTATACTGTTAGGGAAGGAGACATTACCAACCATACTGAGCTTTGTGAAACTAGCTGGATTGTGAACCTGAGGGCTGATTGGCCACCTGGGCTGAATAGCATAGCACCACTTAAGCCGATCCTTAAGAATAGGAGAGTATCCATTGGTGCAAGCTAGAAGGCTGGTCCTTAGGAAACCAGCCATTGATTAATTTCCTAATTGGATAATGGGTAGGTGTGTTTCCTATCCTAGCCCTTATTGGCTAGTTCTCACTTTTACTCTAGGAGGAGAGCAGGAAGAAATCATGATCTGATGAAGGCTCATTGCTGAAAGTGCTTATCTGTTGTTATAGCTCTCCATGCTAAAGTTTGACTGTGGCTATTTTTACTATCATTGTTTCCATTAAAAGTTTGTTTTTAATGTTTTTTAAAAAAGTTCTTCAGAAGAGTGCAACTAAAGCCATGGAGGTGCACCGAGGATTGCTTTTCACATTTCTCTTGTTTCATTGGGTTACCTCTGGCAGTTCAGCAGTGCTTCTAATTGAATTGTGTTTATTTCTTGCTTAAACTGCGCATGACAGACAGCAGTTTATCTACTGAATTAGGAAGTGCTTGGAAAGAAGGATGAGGAAAAATACATTTTCAGAGTTCTTAGGTGAGCCTTTGAATCCACTTTTAAAATTGAACTTGGCAAGTACTGAAGTAGAACCTATTGTTCACACCATTAGTGAAGAAAGTTTCAACAAAGTTGTTAAAGAGGTAGAACATGCAGCATACCACCTCAAGAGGCTGCAATGGCAGCGTTTCCATCTAGAAGCTAATCTTTACCACCAGGTTATCCCAAGGGGAATGAGAGTTAAGTGCTTACTTAGCTACGGAAACAGTTTCCAGATTTGCTTGCCAAATGGCAAGCTATTAATCTGGAAACAAGTTTCAAGTATATGCGTCTACTAATAGAATACTTCAAACCTGAAGAGGCTAAGGCAGCTGAAATAATTAAGCAAAAACAAATAGAGTTAGAGCAGATGAAACTGGATGACTTAAGCCTAAAAAAGTTCGAAACTCTATAATTTAATTTGAGTGTATATGACAACAAATGTAAGGAACAAAAAGCTAGAAAACGGGCCCATGACTTCTAGGATTTTAAACCAGGCCATATTATTGAATGGCCCAAGGAAGATCTATATGTGAATGGATGGAATTATGTTAGTGGTAGGAGCATAAAAGACATGTTAGTCCATGGATTATTTGCTCTACCAGATTTAGCATTACCTAGATTCTCAGTACAAGCGGGCACAGTTAAATGTGGGAGGTGCCCGGTTTGCCCATACATTGTTAACTGTTTTGGATGTATTAATAATGTTTCTTTTACACCCAGAGACAGATTTTCATGTGAATCTAAGGGGGTAGTTTGCATTTTACATTGCCCCTGTAACATGTTTTATGTGGGGGAAACCAAGAGGATGTTCCATGTAAGATTTAAGGAACATATCAGGGATATAAAAAAACTGCAAACAAGAAAAAATGATTGCTGCTCACTTTATGAAGATGCATAACAATGATTATTCATTGCTGAAGGGGAGCATTTTGGAACAAATCAATTGTTTTTGTGTGAGTGAAAATGTATTGAAGGAGAAACTTTTATATAAAGAAAGTATTTACATTCTGAAGTTTAATACACTGGTCCCTATGAGACTTAATGGGGAATTAAATTGGAGAAGTTTGCTTTAAGGCAATGATTTTTTTTAATGAATTAATTATGTGTTAATTGGCATATATTGTGTATATAAGTGAAATGCTTTGTGCAATTTGTATTCTGAGAATGTGTTTTCACTGAGGCGCTAGAATTAAAACAGTTTTTACTGAGTGGTTTGTACTTCATTCGAATCCTAGTTGTTTTTCTATTTTAGTGTGGTGGTGGTGTTGTCATGTTATAGTCTGGTATGTCTTCGGATCCAAATGTTGATATACCTCGTTTATTGAGAGATGACTCCACCCCTGCATTGGGAGCAGTTGGTGGGATAGGATCCCTGTTGGGATCTCAAAGAACGATGGAACATTACATCAATAATTCTCATAGTGCTACAGGTCTAACCCAGGAAAACGGAACTGTGAGTAAAAATGTTGGACCACTTTTTGATGCTTTTTGTCAATGAGAGAGCCAAATGCATAGTAAATCCATTTATGGCAGTGGGGCAAACTTTAACTACCATTCCAGTGGAGAAGAGAGAGATGTGTGATAAATTTGAGAAGCTCTTAGAAAAAGAGACTCGTGTACATTACAACATTTTGGGCCTGCAGAGGTACACTGAACTTGACATTACTCCTAGAGGGCTTCACTTTACTAAAAATCCAAGCACTCCTTTTGATGAAAGCTGCCCCATGGACAAGCAGTTTAAGGGTCATTGGTTGGCAGCTTCCCATAAGTGCGTGATGGAGTAGTTGCAGATCCTGCTAGAAAGAGATGAGATGAAGCATAAAAAACAAACAGGAATTGGTAACTATGTTCAACACAATTACCAATTCTATTGGTCCAGTTAATGTTAACAACTTTCTAAGCAAAATAATCACCAGATTAAGTGCTTTCGAAACTGAACTGGTTAACTATAAGAAAACGAAACTGGTGAGAGATGTTAATGACTATGAAGGGGGGGGTGGGCTTTTGTGACACCAACCAATCAACGAAAAGGTAGACCATGGAAGAAACATGGAGAATGTAAAAAAGCATTTGCAGTTACATTTGCTTCCTCAGATGGTACTGGTCAAAGTGACATCCAGGAAAGTTTAGATGAGGATTACCCACCTCTACGACATCCACAACAGCCAGTTGAACATCAGAACCATTTTCGTTACTGTGAAGAGCAACAACGACAAGGCCAGAAACGGAGCAGGAATAACACATATAATCCAAATGGCTCCTATAAGAAGGACTTTAGAAATGGACAATTCAACAGTAAAAGATTTAAACACTGAAATAAGTGGTTTATGTAATAATGATGTTGTTAGTAATGTAGTGAATTTATCTGCTTGTGATTTGACACAGGAACAATTTACAGTTTTAAATTTGGGTTTAATGTTTATCCCTACCGTTATACCACGGACTCATGTTTTTAAACAAGAGGCTTTTAGGTTTGTACGTAAATTACATTTAAAATGTTTCTTCTTTAATAAAATGAGTCTAGATAGTGGAGAAACAGATATAATTGAACAATTTTCTGATGAAAGTTTTTTTCATGCAATGGAGAAAGTTAACAGTTATGTGATGATGAAATGTTGAATTTAAATGCATATTGTTTACTGAATACTTCCAGCATTCCTACTGCTAGTAAATGTATGCCTCCTTTCCAAAATCAGAACATCTCCCACTTTAACTCAATAGTTAATTTTGAGGGAAAGAATATCTGTGAGGGGGAGTTAGAGAATAAAAAAATCTATTAATTACAATTTAACTTATAAAGAATGGAAGGCATTAGTAGAGTTACAAAATAGAAAAGAACTAGTAATTAAACCAGCAGACAGAGGTAATCGGATTGTTGTAATGAATGTTATGCAATATCATAGAATGTGTATGGAACATTTAAATAACCAAGATGTGTATGAAAACAGCAAAAAAATGTGTCTGAATAGAGCAATGTGCAAGTATGAAAAGCTGTTACAGAAAGGTTTACCTCTTGGCTATTTTCTAAGAAGGATGTAGAATCTAAACTGACTATTAATAATAATGAATTAGCTGTCTTTTTTGTTTGCCCAGAATTCATAACAATTTAAGGGAGCCTCCAGGAAGACCACTAGTGTCGGCTTGTAATTATTTTTTACATAGCATGGGATTGCTGCTACATGAAATATTGCTTCCTTATGTAAAGAAGACACTATGTTATATACAGGATAGTTTTGATTTTTTAACAAAAATTGCCAATATTAACTTGAAAAAGGACATGTATTGGATTGTTTTGGATGTGAAAAGCCTTTCTACATCCATTAAACATAGTGATGGTCTATCTGCTGTTTCACATTTTTTGGGTGATAATCCCCTTTCTGCCTTTATAGTAGAGATGGTATATTTTTGTTTACAAAGCAGTTTCTTTCTTTACAACAATCAAATATACAGACAGAAGCAGGGTACTGCCATGGGTGCGCCATTTGCCCCCATGTACGCTAATCTCTTCATGTCATTTTTATTTAAACAAGAATTTATGAAAGAACATGTTAAATATTATTTTCGTTACATAGACGGTTTCATTTTTGTATGTGAAGGAGGGTTAGAGAAGGTTAATAAATTTGTGGCAGAGATGCACTATAATCCATTTGATCTCTGTTTTGATGGTTTACAATAAGGAAATAAAGTGCATTTTTTAGATTTAGAATTGGAAGGTAAGGAGGATGGCACAATTGTGATGGGTATACATAAGAAATTTGTTGATGGTAATCAATTTCTACATGTATCTAGTTGCCATCCACCCCACCATACAATAGCTGCCCTCCCTTATAATGAATTTTTGAGATTGTCAAGCATATGTAATAAAGAAGAGATTTTAAAAAAATGAAATATGTAAATTGGCAGACAAGTTTATAAATAGAGGCTATAGCCCTGCTATGGTAGAAGAAGCGATACATAAGGTGTGTAATAAGGAGGGACATATCAAAGTAAAAAGAAGTAAGGAAGTTTATGAGATGGGCACTTCCAATACAAATCAAATACAACAGATTTACTTTGTCTCTATGTATAACATTAAAAGTAAAGAGATAATTAAAATGCTGGAGCATTATTGGAAATTTTTAATACAAGACAACTTTTTGGCAAGAGTGTTACCAAGGTATCCTTCTTGGTCTTATGTTAGAGGTAGGAGCATAAAGGACATGTTAGTCCATGGATTATTTGCTCTACCAGATTTAGTGTTACCTAGATTCCTGGTACAAACGGGCACAGTTAAATGTGGGAGTTGCTCGGTTTGCCCACACATTAACTGTTTTGAGTGTATTAATAATCTTTCTTTTACACCCAGAGACAGATTTTCATGTGAATCTAAGAGGGTAGTTTACATTTTACACTGCTCCATGTAACATGTTTTATGTGGGGGAAACCAAGAGGATGTTCCATGTAAGATTTATGGAACATATTAGGGATATAAAAACTGCAAAGAAGAAAAAATGATTGCTGCTCATTTTATGAAGATGCATAACAATGATTATTCATTGCTGAAGGGGAGCATTTTGGAACAAATTAATTGTTTTTGTGTGAGTGAAAATGTATTGAAGGAGAAACTTTTATATAAAGAAAGTATTTACATTCTGAAGTTTAATACACTGGTCCCTATGGGACTTAATGGGGAATTAAATTGGAGAAGTTTGCTTTAAGGCAATGATTTTTTAATGAATTAATTATGTGTTAATTGGCATATACTGTGTATATAAGTGAAATATTTTGTGCAATTTGTATTCTGAGAAGGTGTTTTTACCGAGGCGCTAGAATTAAAATAGTTTTTACTGAGTGGTTTGTACTTCATTCGAATCCTAGTTGTTTATCTATTTTAGTGTGGTGGTGTTGTTGTGTCATATTATTGAATGGCCCAAGGAAGATCTAGGTGTGAATGGATGGAATAAATCAACTAATAAATGTAAAACTAGTTTTAGTAGTGAAAGTAGGAACCGCTCCCTGTCTCAAGCAAGTCATGAGCAGTGGGCTGACACTGGTAATTCGACAAACACTAGCAATGAGTTGGAGAGACAAAGGAATGAATTTACTACTACAGCTGCAGAAAGAATGGAGATAATTCCCACTATCAACATACAGACCTTGTCGGCTAATGATTATGAACTGGCTGCCAGTACCTCTATAGGAACGAGACCGAAAGATGGGGTGACCCATGCACCATTTAAATGCCAGCTCCCATTTTTTATGAACCAGTATGTCCACAGATATCTGAGATCTCAGAGTCAGGAGAGAGAAAGAGGAAGAAATTAAACTTCTGAAGAACAATGAAACAGGGACTGACCATCAGACTTTGGTGGTGAATTTGTCTCATTGGTTCTAAGTCAAGAGCAATTGCAGATATTAAACAAAAGCTTGATCTTTATTCCATCTCTGAGTTCTTATCTTAATGAATTTGTAATGGACATAAAACAATTTGGGAGAAACATTACATTGAAGTCAATATTTGGCAAAGATAAAGATGCTGCACATGAACGTTTTAAATGACCAAGTACATTTGTACCGGTTAACTCCCCCACAGTGGAACTCTTCCTATGGCTATGTGAAAATGAAGTTGAAAAGATAAGCGAGAAACTTAGCAAAGTGAGGCACTTCCACAACATTACTTTTGATGAAAAACAAGCACTTTTTCAACTTAAGGGGTGTGAAGATCTTGTCATGCAACCGGCTGATAAGGGAGGAGCCATTGTGGTGATGGATTCTCTGTGGTACAAGAACAGAATGTTGAACATGCTGGAGGATGTTAACACCTATAAAAAGATCAATAAAGGAGAACTAGATACAATGGTCATGACATTTTAGAGTAATTTACTTGACTTATTTATGGATAGACGCATCTCTAAAGAATTGTTTGACTTCTCTGAAATGACACAACCAACTATTCCAAGCATTAGTGGTCTACCCAAGGTTCAAAAAGACCATAGTAATCCACCCCTACAGTCTATCATAGCAGGAAGGGGCTGGTTAACTGAACCTTTGTCAATATTTGTGGAAAGTGAGCCGAAAAAGTTTTTATTACCAAAAGCTGGTTAAGTATTGAAAGACACAGGCAGCGTTTTGACAGATTTCTATGAAAAAACAGGAAGTTTGACCAGTATTGCAGATCTCATCTTAGTTACAATGGACATCAATAGTCTGTTCACTGTGATTCCCAATAGATATGGGACTGAAGCAATTCGTAAGTACCTACACCAGAATGGCTTTAATGCTGATCTTGTGTGCTCCTTACTGGAGCTTATCCTAGAGAACAATGTTTTTGTCTATGTCAGAGATTACTATTGGCAGACATGAGGTGTGGCAATGGGTACACCCTGTGTTAATAGCTAGTCCAATCTGGTACTTGCCTTTTGGGAAGAAAACAATGTCTTTACAGATGATAATCCTTGGCGTCTACAGCTATTGCACTATACCCGTTTTGTGGATGATATTTTTATTTTGTGGCAGGGTGATGATGAAGAGCTGGCACTGTTTATGGAGTTCTTAAACTCAAGTACCACTTTTTTGAAATGTAAGGTTAAATCCTCCAGAGAAGTGATTGATTTTCTAGACGTTGAATTATCTTTACATCAAGATCTGGGACTTAATAACAACTTGCATAGAAAAGGAACATGGAAGAACCATCATATGCATTGTAGCAGCATGCATCTGAATCACATATTTAAGAATATCATGGAGAATCAGGTACTTCGGATTTCTAGACTTTGTACTGATGATGCTCATTTCAATCAATAGTGTCTCAAGTTTGAGAAGAATCTACAAGACAGAGGCTATAAAGTGCAAGATCTAAGAATTAAATCTGATCCTAATGAAATAAGGGAAGGGAAAAGTAAACCATTCTACAAAAGAATGGAACCCTTCAGCAAATATATCAACAGCACAAAAGAGAGGAACAACACTTTGAACTGCGCACTTACATACAGCACAGATAACAAAGAGATTAGTGATATTATCTGGAGATTTTGGCTGATACTTACAGAAGATGAAAAAAAAACACATAGGAGGTGAGCATCCGAGGTTCACTTTAAAAACAAGAAAGATATTAAAAGATTGCTCTGTAATAAAGATGGATTTAGCTCCAACAAGACCTCAGACAGGAAAGGGACTTTCAAATGTACAAGATGCAAAGCTTGCACGTGCATTGATAGTAGCAACACTTTTACACATCCTAAATTGAAGAAAAACTATGTATTTAAAGTAAATGCAGACTGTAATAGTTGACACAGTCTATCTCGTGATGTGCTGCCAATGTGAAGCTTTTTACATTGGCAAGACTGAACAGCGCTTGAAAAATAGAATACTTCGTCATCTTAGGGATATTTGCAACTTAGATCTTAAGAATGCACTTGCCATGCATATTTCTACACAGCATACACATAGATTTATTTTTAAAGTGGTTCAATGTGTACCCTATACTGTTAGGGAAGGAGATATTACCAACCATACTGAGCTTTGTGAAACTAGCTGGATTGTGAACCTGAGGGCTGATCGGCCACCTGGGCTGAATAGCATAGTACCACTTAAGCCGATCCTTAGAGAGTATCTACTGGTGCAAGCTAGGAGGCTGGTCCTTAGGAAACCAGCCATTGGTTAATTTCCTAATTGGATAATGGGTAGGTGTGTTTCCTATCCTAGCTCTTATTGGCTAGTTCTCACTTTAACTCTAGGAGGTGAGCAGGAAGAAATCATGATCTGATGAAGGCTCATTGCTGAAAGTGCTTATCTGTTGTTATAGCTCTCCATGCTAAAGTTTGACTGTGGCTGTTTTTACTCTCATTGTTTCCATTAAAAATTTGTTTTTAATAGTTTTTAAAAAGTTCTTCAGAAAAGTGCAACTAAAGCTGTGGAGGTGCATAGAGGATTTCTTTGTACAAGATAGTGGACTATGTACACACTGGTTTACAAAACCCATTAAACACGTGGGGGAAATAAGACAAATGCAGGTTCTGTAATAAAGAATTGGAACAGTAGTACAGCTTGTTGGTAGGTATGATACATTCATGGCAGAGGGCCTATACACTGAAAGGTGCAATAATATGGCAAGATTGTTGCGCTGGAGATTGCGAAAATACTACAACATAGAAATAGCTGAGAAGCACTGGAAACATGACCACAAAGCATTATAAGGAATGATGGATAGTACATCACATGGGATCACTCATTACTAGCAGTTTAAAAAATACATGTGAGAAAACCAGATATAGTAGTTCGTGAAAAATAGACAAAAGTAGCATTGATGACTGAAATTTTTACACCTAGTGTTAGCAGTGTCTTATGTGCAGACAGACACAAAGTCATAAAATATCACAATTTGCTGGGAAAAATGAGGGCATTGTAAAAGAAGGATACCCAGACAGTTCTATTAGTAGCAGGAGTAACGGGTATTATAAAAAGAAATCTACAGTCATGTTTATAGATACCAATACATGTAACTCCAGATGAATTGCAGAAGGAGTTAATTCTGGGCACATTGCTGGTGCTGCAAAGAGCACTTTTAGCCAACATTAAGGATTGAAACAATGCTAATTTCATGAACTTTAATTATACCCTGACTTAGGAATGTGGTCTATTCCCATCATGGTATTATAAACCCAAAAGACATGGAGAAATTAATCCAAGACTAGGGTGTGCAACCAAAGTCAGGTTTCCCTATACGTCTGTAAAATATAACCCAGCAAACACAAACTCTTCAGGATACAAAAGTTCTGCTAGGCTGAAAATGGCCCTTAATGGCAGCTAGCCTAGTAATTACCTATGAATGTATGGCACCTATGAGAGCTGTTGTTTACCTAATTGACTAGCTGTGATCAATTCACTGATTCACTGGAGAGTTGGAAACTGGAACTTTTAAGGCTAGCTGTCCATAATGTGTGATACTGTCAGTGAATAGGAAAATATTTGCATATCTATAGAGCATTTACTATTTCTGTACATGTCAACAGTTTACAATGAATGTTGAATATATAGTTCAGGTTACAAAACACGTCCCATAGCTCTGTTTCTTATTTATTAAAAGAATATAAAAAGAAATAATCAAACTAAAATTAATAGATCTATAAAAGAAACACTAGTTTAATACATGATAGACTAAAGGAGTTCATACTGATATTGGTTTCTTTTGATGTTAGAGCTTCTCCAGGATCCTTCATGAAGGCATAGATTTAGTCTTTCGATGACTATTTATTAAAAATCATTAATCTTGTATTAAAAAAAGTTTCTGCTTCCTGAATGTTAAATTATCATATTTAAATATAATTCTTATTCACTATTCATTTAGAAATTCATATTAAATAAACACAAAATCAACTAGAAAGATCTACTTATATTCCAATTATATCCCCCATATCTCCAGGATAAAAAGTAATTAAAAAAATTAAAAACATAAAAAGAACATTTATATGTGAATGTGTGCACGTATGTATGTGTGTTAATTATATATATCTATGTGTGTGCGTGTGTGTGTGTGTGTGTGTGTGTGTGTGTGTGTGTGTGTGTGTGTGTGTGTGTGTGTGTGTATATATATATATATATATATATATATATATACATATATCTATATCTATATGGATCTAGGACTTTTGATCGAAATTAATTGAAGTAATATCACATGAGTATATAAGCAAATGTTTGTTTGGAGGGAAGATTTTAAGGTCTGAAGAAGCTTTTGGTGAAAGTGCTAACCTGTGCACATAATAAAAGAATTATTTTATTTTTTACGATCAAGACTGGATTACTTTTACGAGCTAACTGGTTGTCTCTCACTGGCTATTGTTTTTTTGACTTATTTCTACTTATTTTCCAGACAGCAGAGAGGCATTTACTCCTGTGGGTGTGTTAGTATTAACTGTTAAGTAATAATGTATATAAACCAGTCATTGTTTATAAAATGCAAAAGGTAGTCCATTAGGATCAGTAGCTTTCTTCAGAGGAGCTAGATTAATTACTTGTAAAATCTGAGATTCAGTTATTATAAAAGGAGAAAATTCTATATAATTAATGTTGGCATAAGTTAGGAAACTCAAAATTAACATAAGTAAGGCTACAGGTTTTATCAAATATTGATGCATAAACAAATTGGATGGAATTATTCTAAGATTTCTTATGTGTCTAAGAGTCTCTTGTTCTGAGTTTTAGTAGTTTGAATCTGTAAGAATTGACACTCTTGCTTTAAAAGCCTGAGAAAAAAGGTAACTCCAATGTATGTCTTAAAATACTTAGTTTTTTGTCTTATATGAGGTATTTTATCAAATTGTATAGATAAAGCTTGGATTTTATTCATTATCTGTAGCCTGGTTTGACTGTACTTATAATAATTAGCATTCATCAGAGATTCTACCAAATGGAATTGTGAAGTTAAAAGCTCTTATTTAGCTTTTTTCTTGTTGTTTTAATCTTTTGGACAACTGTATCAATATACAAAATATAAATGCATTAAAGTCCACCTATTGTATTTCCAAAGATATTTGATTTGACATATTAAAACCCTAATATTTTTAAGTGTTCTTATAATCTTTTTCTCTAAATTCTATTAAAACATTGTAGTTAAATGATGAAGTTGTTTGAATATTAGGTAAGTGAGTGAGGTTTAAATAAAATTAATTATATATGACTGAGCTGAGAAATTTGAAGTTTAATAATCATAAATTTAACTACATGTAACAAAGTTTCTGAAAAAAAGCAGTCTAACTCACCTAATGTTTTAGACACAAATATGTTTAAACTTAATATGACTGATTTCAAAAATGTCTCAGAAATCTCTCAACTCAAATAAACATAAAAATAGCCTCATTTTATTTTATATTTAGCTTAATTCCCTTCAAATGTATGTTAAAATCTAGAGCAAAGAAGATATTTTTAGAGATTAATAAGACCCGGCAATCTCTTAAGTCTTCTAAAAGTTTGGCATAGTTGTTAATCCAGGCATATACAGAGCCCAGTGTAAATGTAAAAAATTTATACAGAATATTTACAAATATTCTCCTTTCGTGGATGTCTTGAAAACTGTTAGGAACATTTACTATAATAATGACCCTAATAGTTTTACTATCAAAAGAATTCATGTAAATTTTTGGGAAAGTCTTACATTTGGTTAGTATACCATGTCTGGTTTTAACGAAATGTATTTTTTTGAGCATTCAATGTCCAGCTCCTCTTCAGTGAGAAATTTTAACACTTTTGTCTTCTAAATTAAGTGAAACAATTCATATATTTCTTTTCTTTCTTTTCTTCATATTATCAAAGCAACCATGACATAACCATAAAGAAAAATAAACCACCTAAATGTGTCCCCCTCCAAACACATATATGCAAAATAAGACCATTGAAAGTCCATCCTGAATGGTTTGGTCAAATATTACATGATATTCCTTGAAAGACTTTATGAATTACCACAGAGGTTACTGGAAAAATAAATCTTGTGGGAATATTTTTTTGTTATATAGTATGTCTGGGATAAAAAATAAAACTGTTTTCTTGACTAAAAATATCCTGAAAAGTCCTGAAAATATTGACTTAATGAAAAAAATGACATTTCATAGTTTAGAAAAAAATAGCTAGATTTTTTCTGTCAAAATATAAGAAAAACATTTGTGATGTCTGTTAATGCTTTTTATAGGTGACACATTCTTTGTGTAATATCATTCTTAATCACCTCAAGCAAGTTATCCTAAAGCTTTTCTCTCAGTGAAATAATAACCTCAGATATAGTTGTCTGGAGGGATTCAGTGAGCTCTAAATATGATCTAAAGACTCAGGAATGAGATTCTAAAGCCAGAGATTTCTCTTGTAATAAGAATAAGCTAGCCCTTGGTTTCTGTTTTTTTAAGTCATGTCTTTCTTTTTCTTTAAGTTAAAAACATTGACTGTAACATAACCTGCTTCTCAGAACATAGAACAATTTGAAAAGCTTGCTGATTTACTGTTTTTATCTTATGGTTGTTATAGATTCCAAAAGGAACTACAAGTCTTTCTTCAGTTATTTCAGAAAATTAAGGAATAATATCCAATATTGCACTGAATTCATCAATAATAATATCACTCATTCTGACCTCAAGGATATTACTAATATATTAGAAAACAGATTTAGTGTTAATTTTACCCTGCCTACCCACACTGCTGTCTCAACTATCCCTAAAAAATTATATTCCCCTATAATCAAAGGGTGGCAGGAACTTTTAATTTTTTCTGCTTAAAGGTGTATATACTTAGTTGTTGTATGGATCCTCTGATTTCTTGCCTAGGATGTTCCCATGTTCCTATGATTTTTTTTAGCTATTTGTTTTACTGAGTTTGCTACCACATTGAGTTTTTTTTTTAATTTTTGATATTAATATAAACACACAAGGTAATAGTTTTGTCTGTACATCCATATGCTAAGTTCTAATAATAATTCCCTTTCAGGAAAAGAAGATGGTGTACTTTCAGCACTAGTAGAATTTACATATGGCATATTTAAAGCTGTACCTGTATTCTGTAGTTCTTTATTTGAGTGTTCTTCTGTGGAATTCTTTCCCATGTTGTCACCCCCTTCCATCCTTAAATGAATAGCAGATGCTGTATCTGTTAAGAAAAGTACAGGTTGCTGTAGATTCCATGTTTGTTTGTGCTATTGCCATCATAGGAATGTTCAGACCTGAACAAAAACTGATAACTTTCCTTTGAAAAAGGTTCCAGGTACTAGTGCTGTCTGATGAATCTATTAATTTTAACTGATTAAACAATGAAGAAATTAACCTTTCAGGGTCTGGATCCAAGCTAGAGAAAGCATTCTGATCCCTGGTAGTCTTCTTTATGGAAACTGTCAGATTTCTGGGTCATCTCACACTCACCTTTATCCTATAACCCTCTAAGCATGGCTGGGTTAGAATAACACTGGTCCCCTGCAGAAGAAAATAATTTACCTCAAATTGAAAAATTGAAATACTTACTCTAAAATGTATAAAATTATATTTATGGGTAACTCTTCATTTTTATTATTATTTTTATGTAACTTACTGGCAAATGAAAATGCAAAGTAGCTGAGTTCAAAAAGTGCTGTTTTTAAAGGTTTCTCTGAGAAGATTGACTGCTATAAGGAAACCAGTAATTGTAACCATTCATGCATATATAGAGTCAACATTTTAACATCTTTGAATCAAACAAATTTAAAAATGCTGTTTACTGACTAATTTTTACATTATTACTTAAGGAACAGAATATAGTTATAGAAATATAAAAACTATATTTCAAGCAGTGTAAAGTGTAACCATTGCCAGAAATAATAAATATCAACCTGATTTCTGAATAGCTAAACATTCTAACGGCTTTATCTCTAAAATTGTTCAGGATATACACTTATTAGAATCCAAAATTAATAATAAAAATACAGAAATATGGGTCTGGATTCTGTGAAATTTCTGGGTTTTACCATACGCTACTGATATCATTGCTAAACTTGCTGATAAAGTTGTTGTATGCAAATGTCCCACAATGAACTTAGAAAACCTCAGTGCACAAAGAAGTATTGCAGTAGCAATGGCACAGTAAACAAACCTGCAAGTAATCCATAAATAATGAGAAATCATTGTCAATGTACATTATACATTAACAAAGTTATAGAAAGATTATCACAATTTAAGCATCCTGATAGTCTTACATACATATCAATAATAGAATCTGTCCAGTAAGGTTAAGGACAACTACAGAATATAACTGAATCTGTCACTATAAAAAAAAAAATAAAGAAAATGCCAACTATCCCAATCTAAGTTGTATGGCATTCATAATACATAATTTAAGAAATCTGTTCAGAAATGTTGCAGACAACTAAAGATATTTCCTAATTAATTTACTAACAAAATATACTTTCTTTAAAGTTCCATATCCTTTGTAATACATATCTTCAGTAATTAATGCAGTAAACTCAGAGACCACTAAGGATGTCTCTATAAGTTATGTACTAAAAAATATGTTCCACTTAAGGATTCAGATGGAATCCATAAAATTCCTAATAAAAAAATGAATACAGGTAAAAGGCATTCACAGCCACATTGTGACAGCTAACAATGGGTTTAGTACTTTTGTGGGGAACACAAGTAATGCACACACACAAGGAAATTGGAAGATAGAAAAGAAGATGTAGGGTATGGGTGAAGAAGGGGAGACACACAGAAGTGATGTTTGAATGGGGAAATCTGAGGGAAAGTCAGAGAAGCATGGGCATTTTTTTTTGTGGGAAGAGGCTCAAGGTTTTTAAGAATAGAAGGAAAGGTGTACATTGGTAAAAAGGAGTGTTATACAGATGGTACAATGCACAACACAGGCAATGGAAAGTCATCAAATAGGGTGCGGATGCATCCCAGACATGATGAAATGCAGGGAAACATATCTATCTATGCCCTGTCATGGTATGACATGTTTCAAACTGCTTGGCAGTCAAACCTGGATGTGTATGCCAATTGGAAATGTGTGTTGGAGTGTAATACATAAGGATCACAGTACACATCAAATAGATAAACACATATCCAAGTAGTCTGCAAGAAGTGCAAGTGTAAGCCAAGCAACATCACAGACGAGTAAATGCAGGCCTAATAATGCTATATAAATACAACAGAGGACAGAACCAAACCTACAACCATACATGTATAAGGTAAACAACCAAGCACATTGCCAAACAGAAGTACTGCATAAAAAGCAACAGAATGGCTGATAAATAGACTAGTATGTGTACACAACCCAGACAAACATGTCATGGAATGCATATGTATGACTGTCTGTGGCCTAAATGGAATGTACATGAAAGCAAGATCAATACACATACACACACCAATGATATGTAAGAATATTTCCAAAAATATAACACTACAGCTTAAAAAATATGTCAGGGTGTGCGCATGGATTTAAATGATATACACTGGTTAACACACGGGTATAATGAGAACATAGATGTACTGCAAGCAGTAGCCAGCAACTTGTGTGCATATGTCCTGCATCTGTAAAATGGCCATACATTTGGCACATGATCACTATATCAACAACATAATGCATGACAATAGTCAATAAATGCAACAAAGGGAAACATATCTGCAAGATATAATATGGAATTATGAAGGTGTAAGGGAGGAGGCCAAACTAGGCACAAATCAGGGAAAAGCAGGACAAGGTAAGTTGACACAATGTACAGTACACATGGTGCTGTAGAATTCAACCCAAAATACATTTAAGAAAATGGCAAATGTATATCACATAGGCAGAATGATTTCTGATGTGCCCAGAAATGGCCATGTATAAATCAAATATACACAGTAATGTGCAATCATGTAACATCAACATGCATAAGTAAGCAAGCTAAGAATTTCTGACACATACACATTGACTGTCATGCAAATGTTGAATAAACAACCACACCCTGCTCATTACTGAGCAGTGGACACTCCTGTGAGCATCATTACTGCACATCAGCAGTAAGTCAGTTTAAGCTCACATGACAGAGGTAAAACTGTGTGTCACTATGGAACAGACTTTGTACACAGACATGTACAATCGGTTACTGCTTACAATTGTCTATAGAAGGTGTGAATAAGTAATGGAAGTGGAAATGTAAGATACAGCAAACACATTGTAATATACTGTTACAGAATATATTATTTGTAACAATACATAAACATACATTAATTCTACATTTTTGTTTGATGTAGTCAGAAAAGTAGGACTACGTATAACTGTTACATACCTGTATATGACCCCACATGGCATCATCATTGCAAATACATTGCACACAACATTACATCATGCCAGTGGGACATCTTCAAAACTGTCAGGTGAAATACATGGGAAAGGATCTACATTATATAGCAATTCACAATTCCAACTATACCACAGTGGTAGGGCTGGACTATGACCAACATCTGTTGTTTGTCATTGCCTCAGTAAAACACACTTACAGACTCATTTTTGCAACACTAGCTGCAGGTTAACTGCCACAAAATATGGACAGCTGAATGTGGGTTGAAAGTGTAAAGTGTTAATGTATTGAATGTGGGTGTAAACTGTTAATGTATGCCATGCACACATTGAAAGAGAAGTAAATGTCACATGACTATAACACCTAAGCATAACAGCTACATGGTAAGCATGCACAAGAGTGCATATACAGTCCAATCAATTATGTGGCAATAAGCATGTTGGCAGCACAACATAAGTGGAGCATGCAGAGAGTATTTATGGACCAGAGGGACCAGGCTGATGGGGATGAGCCTCACAAATGATCCAGGCTAACTCCCTGAATGAGTTGCACATAATCCGTGCCATATCCTGGAAGAATGTCCCCATCGTGCTCATCTGTGTTCAGAATATATGTCACAACTTTTCTTCCCAATAATTGTCTCTTTTCCGGCCCTTTCATCATGTCTGTGGTGCAGTAGGCAGGATGGCTTGGGCAGGTACAGGTTTGGCTTCATCCTTACTGCCGTCCTCATCATCACATCATCATCTGAGGACTCTGTAGTAGCTTGGCATGTGCTTATCATTGTCGTCTGATAAGTGAATGCCCATGGGTCCCATGCTCTGTCAAGATGAACTGCAAAACATGACAGAAATGAAAAGCAAATGCGTATCACACAGAACATTCCCATGAAGATTATAGCAGAACTGAATATGGAATTGATGTGCATATCTGCAATCTAACATACTTAATTAACATACTATCCTCTGGTGACTTCTGAAATACAAATATGAGATTAAAGGTGTAGTAGCTTACATCAAACTTCTTATTTAAAATGTTTAATTTTAAATAATGCAGACATTAGCATGTAGCACAATTTTAATCAACAGAATTGCTGCTAGTGCATGGCATGTACTGCACGTGACACTTTCCCTATGTCACTTTATCTATAGTTATGGACATGACCAATAACAGAGCATGTCAGAGTGAATAAATCCATCACCAATGTGAGCAGTATAAACAAGACCATGCAACAGCATGCATAACACAGCTTACTACTGGAAATCAGGTCATCAGCTGAACATTTGAATGCTGGCCAAGATGAAGCATGGCTACCATATGCAAATCAAGCACATGTAACATATCTTGACATTTGAATGGAAGCATACCTTACACTGTTTCATGCCACAGTAGCATTACTGTTTATCTGCACAAGTGTCAGCAAATTTAGACTATACACACCAAACGCCTTCTAAACAGGTGCAATACCAAGGTTGAACTGAAAGGCATGCCACACAGTCAAAAAATGACAGTGCGAACACTGACTCAGCAGACACCCATTCACTCTATGACTACACAGACTATGCATATCAGATCAGTCAATGGAAAACATAGTCATACATACAAATTTGCCAAACTATGCATTATAAGCAGGATTTAAAGCAGTAAGACTCGTACGTAAAGAATCTACCTCAACATTTGTGTGACAGATATACCAACCCAAATGATATTTAGGTTGAGGAGTACAATTCAAAAAATGTATGTTGAAATAATGGCTTAATACTACATGATATTTCAATGTTTGTGGATTTAAATCACAGTTTTAAGCACAGTTATAGTGTGATAGTTTCACTTACCTTACTGATGCATTGTAATTAGCATATATGTTAATGTGAAAAATACAGGCCTGTAACACGGATCAGATGCACTTAATGTCATAAAACAGATGAAGTAATCAACATACCTCTCTCCCTTAGCTGGATGCACAGGACGTGATTCCTGGTCCGGTCTTCTTCACCTGAAAAAGAGAAAAGAGCAAGTATGAATGACGTATTCCAACAGTGATATACATTTCTCAGAACATTTCCTAGGCAATGTTTGTCTAAATAATGTTAGATAATCACCATGCATATTTTTGAAGGTTACATAAAAGTGTACCTTATGAATGCAGTAAAAATTCTTGGTTTCATGGCATTGCCTGGATGGGGAATGTTCTACTAATATGGATCCTGGCTTAGGATTTCAAGGAATGAAAATGTACCGGTCATGTAGATAAAGAGTTTGCAAAACTTAATTCATGTCAGCAATGTGGTGAGAAACATTAATAGTAATGGAAAATATTCATTCCTTAGACAGTGGGACAGTGCCATGTATCACAGAGCTTCTGTGAACAGAACCATACAAGTTGCTGTACATAAGGGACATGATTATGTATGTGTGAGGACAATGATATTCCATGGCAAAGTGCACATCAATAAGCAAATGCATGCATCTTCCCTGTTCTGCATTTCAACTATAAGTCTGCACATCCCGCTGCCTCAAAAGATAAGGATAATGTTGTGCTTGAATTGAATGTTATAATTAATGATAAAGCAGAACCTGAGAGCACTTTTAAAAATAATACCATATTGCCAAAAACATTTGTCAGACATGTAACAGTCTGTAGGAAGCTTTACTAACCCTGCAATTAGAGAGATACTGTTAATAGACTGTTATGGATTATGAATACATTCATAGGAATTCGACAAACAACTGAGTTCTTCACAACCATGCTTAGAATAAAATTTAATATTAATAAGTGGAATATGCCACTCTAAAGAAATGCTATGAGTGAAGTAAACCAAGATAACAATTTCAGGTATGTCACCTATGTGGATTGGAACCCACAGCATGCCAAAATGTAGGGCTGCTGGGCAGTTTCATTACAGGGTGAGCTAACAGTCAGCACACATTCTTTTTAACCAAACAGGTACTGCTTTAATAACCCTGCAGTTAAAAAGCTGATGTTAGCAGAGCATTACAGATTGTGAACATATTTGTAGGAATTTGATGACTAGCTCAGTTTTTTATAACCATATACAAAATAAACATTAATATCAATAAGGGGAATATGCTTCACTAAAGAAATGTTATGGGTGAAGTAAACCAAGAGAACAATTTCAGATACGTTTCCCCAATGTGGTTTGGAACCCACAGGACACCATTGGCTGGTTTCCTTACAGGCCAAGTTAATTGGCAGCAGATGTTTCACCTTAACAAACAGGTAATGTTGGTGTATATTTGAATTCATACAGAGAATGGATGAATTCAGAAACATCAAGTACTTATTGAACACTTTATTGTAAAGCAATAACAACTAGCAAGACATAACTGTAAACATATGTGTAAGCATTTAGACATTCATTCCTTTTGGCTAAATTACCTTTGACTATATTACGAATGTTTACTTTATTAGGAGGAATGAATTAAAGAAGTTATGCGTGAGTTTTTATTCAGACATACAATGATGTGGTATACGATACTGTGGTATTATAATGGAAAACTATGAACTGCACAGTCATCAGCAGCCTAGGCACTATAGGAATCAGTGATGCATGAGTGCAGTAGATACATGAAATGATACATCTACAAAGTTCATAATTATGTAGATTATTAACATTAATAAAATTAACCACGTAGGAATCAAACCCACACTTATAAAGACAGAAGTTGCCATGTCCACTTAATTATCCCAATGAGCTAAATGTCGCAACAGTTAGCTAATAGTTATAAAAAAAATCTATCTGATATATATGGGACATAGATATATCTCTAATTTCTGTAGGAATGTTCAGGTATACGTAAAATAGTCATAAGCACTGTAGGGCTCCACGGGCTGTCTCTACACCTCAGTGACTCTCCAACAAAGCTCCTCCACATCGCTCTGATGCAGATCATCATAATGGTTGCAAGCCACCACTCTAGTGTGGTAAATCCCTATATGTCTTCAGTGCTCCCTCAGAATCCGGTCCCAGATGTCTGGTCAGTTCCTTGCCATGGTTCTCATCCAATGTCCCACTCCAGTGTGCAAGGTCAGCATCTGGATTGTCTTCTCCTCAGTCCATTTGAGTGCATGGGCATGTCTCAGCCTGCTTGAAGTAGCAAAACCAGAAAAATGCTCACTGAGGTCCCACTCAGTTCACAGGTAGCAATGGCCTGATCTGGAAATGCATCAAAATCATTGCTTGAAAGTGGTGCTGATGACATATAATTAGATAACTGGCACGGGGCATGGTATAGTACTGTTTATCAATACCTATTGGGTGTTAATTCAGTACACCTGGGTGTTACACTGCATTTGGCCAATTTATGTGGAGGTGAGCAAATGGGATTGCAAAACCTAGAATTTTAATCAACTTCATTAATTATGTATGGCACAAATAGTACTTAAAGATGGGTGCACATTAGCTGGACTTAGTTTCTGTGATTCGGTGTGAGAGGTACATTGGCAAGTAGCAGTATTTCTACTTTGGTGATTATTATCAGTTAAAGTTAATCATTCACAGAGGTACCTGTTTAAATTTCTTTAAATACTAAAGTGAGCTTTAACAGAACTCGTTGTAAGTTACTGAACAGATGTTTGATTGACCTTTATGCATACAGGTGTTGTCATTATAATTAATTGTTTAATTCCCATATTCAGAAGTATAGACAGAATTACATTGCAGATGTGAATAGTATATCAAGACATATTTAGGGATCCTTCATACCTCTTACTGGTAATTCCTTACACTCTCTGGTGTAACTATAGAAACCTATGGATTACAAAACTCTCCATTTGCACTATGTTTTTTTGATGTTGCCGATATTTCTTAATTCATGTTTCTTAACACAAGTACTAATAATATGTATTGAAGCTGTTATGGATATTTCTTCATTGATACTTCTTAATAAAGGTTTTATCACTACTGGTTCAATATACAAATGATCTGTACTGTCTGTAAACTTTGGATCCAGAGGTTTGCCAAAGCTTTCTGTATGTTGTTCTATTGTTAGTTTGTGTAATATTTTCATGCAAAATGCATGTAGACTCCTATGGCATGTTGCTGTTGTCTTTGAACTTCTATTCAACGTATATGTAGTGTAAGTGGTCCTAATCCCACACACAGATTCTAAAGATGTTACAATTTATGTTTATTTTACAAATGCTATTTACAAAGGTATTGTTGTTACTTTTTATATATCACATTAGTATTTGTCAAAGGCAGGGATGTGCAGACTTTCGCACTGCACGGGAATGCATACTGTTTGTGTTGACATATGTTGTCCACAGAGTCATCTGCATAAATAGGCTCACACAGGAATATGATCATATGCATATCACTGCCTTTTGGATGGCCAACTATATGGGGGGGGGGGTCAATTTCTTCCCACAAGAAAATGAAATCATACTTGATGCTATCCACCAACATGGATGGTGGCTTCTTGGCCATTCTTGCAATACGGTTTGGAGAAATGAAATCTGTCCAGACCTCACTAATATGATAAATTCAGCTGAAGGTCACAACAGATTCCGTGATGCCTATAAATGCTGCTGCTCAGACATGATCATCTGTGCAATTAACAGATTAAGACAGTATGAGAGATTGAGGGATACCAGTGGTGGTGGCCCACCATTGACCTCCCAAAAACATCACAATATTTCTGGCCTCATGGCATACAGATAGAAGGCAGTGATACATACCTAAAGTGGAATAGAAATTGGGTTTCAGGCTGAACATGCATGTCTTTCTTTCCATGCCATGGCTGAATACAGAAAATATCACTGCATATTGCTGCAGAGTGCAAATTCATGTACTGTCATATTTGATTTACAACAGCAGACTTGAGTTGTGCACACGAACCCACACAGGATAATGATGATGAATGTAAGTTTAATGACATGTATTCATACAACTGGAGTACAGACAGATCACTTCAAACAACATGTACAATACTGTCTGCATTAATATTCACAGGTCCATCTACTTCAGGACAACAACAGGGAATGGCAGGATAATGTCTTCATACTGTGTTACTGTGACCACTACCTGTTATTGACTTAGCCTCACTTCATGGCACTGTTATTTACTGTCATGTTGTTATTTTCCTAACATTGTAAACTAGAGGTACATCCACTGGGGAACACAAGCTGTGCAGGGTCAATTTCAGACAGACTAGGTATGTTACTGCAACACAATTATAGCTTACATCACTGTGTAGCACACATGTAATATGCATTAATATCTGAACACAGGGCCACCAGACCTACAGGTGCAATGTCCTTTATGTGAGTATCTGTGGTCCCAGTTACTGTGTTGTATATGTGATGCTGTCAGCATTGTTTTTGCTAAATACATGACTGTGTTTTCTTTTTCTTTACCTTTCCCACTGCAAGATCCACAGTGCAACCAGAAACTCACCACAGTGGGAGCCTGTTAGTGGTGTCCTATTAACTATCTTTCATACGTGTCATTGCCGTTACTCCCATTGTTGTCCTCCAGTAATACTGTGTCTTTCTCTCCATTCACAGGCCAGACTGCATCAAGCTCATCAACTGTATAAACAAGTGGTATTTGTATGTCTAACCTTCAGTATGTTTTAACTGTGATCACACTGTTAATGGTGGCAATGATATGATCATTAATGCTGACTTTTTTTCCTACAATAGTTGAAGTTCTTCAATTCATCTTTCAACAGCACCATCTTCTCATGAGGAGTTGTCAGGTGTGTGTTTTCTTTGTATTCTTCACATATGTCATGCATGTTGGCTATGTAACCCAATGTTAAGTAGATTTTGTGAAACATGTATACAGAAGACCACATGTAAAGCCATTATTATTTGTAACACTGCATTGAGATATAAAGGTCATATGTCTTTGATGCTATCCACCATGTTATTTATGCATATTGCCTGATCTGTGTCGTCTGTCTCTCCTTTTAGCACATCAACTATCTGTATTGCCCATCAGCCCATCCAGTAATCACAATGTAGTATTTGATGTGTCTCAGCATAATGTCATGGCCGCTGGCTCACAGGGCATTGACATGTTGATAAAGCCCATCCAAGTTATTGACAGTGATGTTGATGCAGCTGTAGCCTCCGACGTGGAAGACGACTTATCTTGCCATTTAGAGAATGATTGCACATTGGATGTTGAATAGGATGATGCCATTGGGTGACAGACCCAGGTTGAGATTACTGCTGATGTTGCCATTTCTCCACAAGACCTTGAAGCAGGGCATCACAGTAGATGTAAGCATGTAGATGGTGTGCACAGTCAGGTGTCAGAGGGTGTCCACTTCCTGAAGCAGGCAAATGAGCTTTCCCAGCAGCAACATGGATCAGACATCCATGCACTTCCATGTGTCACAGATTGTGTGGCACACCAGTTACGTGTGATCCATGAAGGACAGGAGCACAGACACAGTGAGGTAATGGTGGCATTGGCTGCTCAGAATGATAGGTTGTGGCATAGTCAGTAGAAACCCTGGCCTCTAAGGTACTACAGCAGTGCCATAATACAAACAGGATTCTGAGTGTCTTGACTGTGTTCAGCCAACTGCAACATGGCAGAGGCAGGCCACCTCTCGAAAGAACCACCACTGCCTATCAAGTATAAGTGTCTATGGTCCAACATGCACACAGTTCCACTGATAGCCCATTTGCTGTGGTCCTTCCAGTCACAACAAGGCATTCAACTCACAGTCATGCTTTTTAACCTCAACATGGTGTTGTTACTTCATCAATTTCCTCTGTGGAGCAACCTGGGTCAAGTGTTACTATACAAGATAGGGGCAGAGCATACAGTGGTGTGAGACTTCAGCAAGATCACCCTAGACTGTGTTAATGAGTCTAACAGTGTCATAAACAAAGCTGGTTCCTTGTATTACATTATTAGTTTAATATGATAGAATTTTCTGTGGCTATGAAAGTTCTGCATTATGTCCTGTTTTGTTTCTCTTTTTCATGTAATTATAGTGCAGTGATAAGAATGTGCTGCACTGATGTGTGTCCATTATTGTTTTCTATATACTGATACACCAATCTGAGTGTGTATGCATACCTGTGTCAGTTGCATCCTGAGTTGATGATCCCTGTTGTGACAAATTTGCATATGTTCATGTTATATATTACGATAATGGTGTTATGTCTGATGCTCAGTGTATACATCTAATGGGTAATTGCCATTAGATGCAAGCTGTGCTGCTATCATGGTGCAAAACCTGAGCATCAATGTTTAATCCATGTACTCATGTATGCATGGCTTATCAGGACTCAAAGCTATGGGTTAGATGATGCCGAGTTGCCTGGGCCTGCACTTGTGGTTGTACCTTACAGTGCCTATGCCTGTGTCTTCTGTCTCCTATGTCATCCTGCTCATCACCTGATACTTGTGGGATGTCCTCTTCAGACATATGGGGTTCTTGCGGTAGTTCACCCACACCTGCAGCTGGAAGACTGCCATGTGTGCCCCTAGATTGCAATGGATGTTGAATAGGATGATGCCATGGTGCAACCCGGTTGAATTATCATGTTGCCATCGTCCACAAACCTTGAGCAGGCATCACACCTATTACCCAAAAAGGGAATGGCAGGATAATGTCTTCATACTGTGTTACTGTGACCACTACCTGTTATTGACTTAGCCTCACTTCATGGCACTGTTATTTACTGTCATGTTGTTATTTTCCTAACATTGTAAACTAGAGGTACATCCACTGGGGAACACAAGCTGTGCAGGGTCAATTTCAGACAGACTAGGTATGTTACTGCAACACAATTATAGCTTACATCACTGTGTAGCACACATGTAATATGCATTAATATCTGAACACAGGGCCACCAGACCTACAGGTGCAATGTCCTTTATGTGAGTATCTGTGGTCCCAGTTACTGTGTTGTATATGTGATGCTGTCAGCATTGTTTTGCTAAATACATGACTGTGTTTTCTTTTCTTTACCTTTCCCACTGCAAGATCCACAGTGCAACCAGAAACTCACCACAGTGGGAGCCTGTTAGTGGTGTCCTATTAACTATCTTTCATACGTGTCATTGCCGTTACTCCCATTGTTGTCCTCCAGTAATACTGTGTCTTTCTCTCCATTCACAGGCCAGACTGCATCAAGCTCATCAACTGTATAAACAAGTGGTATTTGTATGTCTAACCTTCAGTATGTTTTAACTGTGATCACACTGTTAATGGTGGCAATGATATGATCATTAATGCTGACTTTTTCCTACAATAGTTGAAGTTCTTCAATTCATCTTTCAACAGCACCATCTTCTCATGAGGAGTTGTCAGGTGTGTGTTTTCTTTGTATTCTTCACATATGTCATGCATGTTGGCTATGTAACCCAATGTTAAGTAGATTTTGTGAAACATGTATACAGAAGACCACATGTAAAGCCATTATTATTTGTAACACTGCATTGAGATATAAAGGTCATATGTCTTTGATGCTATCCACCATGTTATTTATGCATATTGCCTGATCTGTGTCGTCTGTCTCTCCTTTTAGCACATCAACTATCTGTATTGCCCATCAGCCCATCCAGTAATCACAATGTAGTATTTGATGTGTCTCAGCATAATGTCATGGCCGCTGGCTCACAGGGCATTGACATGTTGATAAAGCCCATCCAAGTTATTGACAGTGATGTTGATGCAGCTGTAGCCTCCGACGTGGAAGGCGACTTATCTTGCCATTTAGAGAATGATTGCACATTGGATGTTGAATAGGATGATGCCATTGGGTGACAGACCCAGGTTGAGATTACTGCTGATGTTGCCATTTCTCCACAAGACCTTGAAGCAGGGCATCACAGTAGATGTAAGCATGTAGATGGTGTGCACAGTCAGGTGTCAGAGGGTGTCCACTTCCTGAAGCAGGCAAATGAGCTTTCCCAGCAGCAACATGGATCAGACATCCATGCACTTCCATGTGTCACAGATTGTGTGGCACACCAGTTACGTGTGATCCATGAAGGACAGGAGCACAGACACAGTGAGGTAATGGTGGCATTGGCTGCTCAGAATGATAGGTTGTGGCATAGTCAGTAGAAACCCTGGCCTCTAAGGTACTACAGCAGTGCCATAATACAAACAGGATTCTGAGTGTCTTGACTGTGTTCAGCCAACTGCAACATGGCAGAGGCAGGCCACCTCTCGAAAGAACCACCACTGCCTATCAAGTATAAGTGTCTATGGTCCAACATGCACACAGTTCCACTGATAGCCCATTTGCTGTGGTCCTTCCAGTCACAACAAGGCATTCAACTCACAGTCATGCTTTTAACCTCAACATGGTGTTGTTACTTCATCAATTTCCTCTGTGGAGCAACCTGGGTCAAGTGTTACTATACAAGATAGGGGCAGAGCATACAGTGGTGTGAGACTTCAGCAAGATCACCCTAGACTGTGTTAATGAGTCTAACAGTGTCATAAACAAAGCTGGTTCCTTGTATTACATTATTAGTTTAATATGATAGAATTTTCTGTGGCTATGAAAGTTCTGCATTATGTCCTGTTTTGTTTCTCTTTTTCATGTAATTATAGTGCAGTGATAAGAATGTGCTGCACTGATGTGTGTCCATTATTGTTTTCTATATACTGATACACCAATCTGAGTGTGTATGCATACCTGTGTCAGTTGCATCCTGAGTTGATGATCCCTGTTGTGACAAATTTGCATATGTTCATGTTATATATTACGATAATGGTGTTATGTCTGATGCTCAGTGTATACATCTAATGGGTAATTGCCATTAGATGCAAGCTGTGCTGCTATCATGGTGCAAAACCTGAGCATCAATGTTTAATCCATGTACTCATGTATGCATGGCTTATCAGGACTCAAAGCTATGGGTTAGATGATGCCGAGTTGCCTGGGCCTGCACTTGTGGTTGTACCTTACAGTGCCTATGCCTGTGTCTTCTGTCTCCTATGTCATCCTGCTCATCACCTGATACTTGTGGGATGTCCTCTTCAGACATATGGGGTTCTTGCGGTAGTTCACCCACACCTGCAGCTGGAAGACTGCCATGTGCTCTAGTTCGCATGTTGTGCAGCATAGCGCACACTGCTATCATCTTTGCTGCCTTCTCAGTTGTGTATTGCAATGCGCTCCCCAATGTGTCCAGACATCTATCTGAACTTAGCTCTCTCTGTACACCAAGCACATGCTCTATGGTGTTTCTGATTGTTGTGTTTGATCTTTTCTAGGTTCCTGTTCTGGGTTGAATGTTTCACAGTAAGATATCATTAGCCATGGCTCAAGTGCATAACCACACTCTCCTGTTGCAGAGAATAAAAACACATTTTGTCAGAATGGATATTGTTGTGAGGGGTGCCCTTAGATCCTTCCTAGCTGTACTCCTGTACTTTCTTAGTGGTAGTCCCTCAGGTACTTCAGCTTGCTGGCATGTTGACCTCAGTCCACTTTCCCTCCATATGTCAGCATCATGGACACTTCCAGGGTGTGTTGCTACAATGTTTGTTATGCTGCCATCTGCTGGATCTTGGATGTTCAGCCTTTTCTGTTTATGTATAGGTCTACTTCAGGATTTACTGGTGTCTTGATGGGTCCCCTTCAGAAACTCAAAAATTCACTTACCCGACTATCATAAGATCAAGCCGAGAGAACCGAAACTCCAAAAGACCGACCACTCGGAACACCATTTCACTGCAGGTAAGTTACAGCTTGGCCAGCATGTCGACCTTTGCCCCTTACATCTGCAGTAATGCAGTCTCGGAGTTGGTATATTTAGTTAGGGGGTGTATGGGGCACAGACCCCCCCCCAAGTGGGTGGGTTTTCTTTGCTTCCGTTTTGGTATGTTTGTCGGATTGGCCAAGTGGTTACTTACCTGTTGTGAAACATCGGTGTTGCAAGTGGTCGGTCTTTTAGAGTTTCAGTTTTCTCAGCTCAATCTTATGAAAGTCAAGTAAGTGACCTTTTGGCTTTATGAAGTAGACCCGTTTTGATAGGTATGTGGGTGCAATCGATAGCACCGAGTACATGAGGAAAGTTTGTGAGGCTGTAAAACTGGTGCATTACAGTTTTTGGCTCCAGGAAAAGGTTTATCAAGTGTATGTAATCATTCACATTGCTGCACATTGTTTATAGGAATTTTACCAGGATGCAGCTGACATCTGTCTGTGACATTCCCACAGCGTCCCCCATGTCTTCCTGGAATGTCCCAGATGGAAGTACACCCAGACTGAGACACATTTTGGTTTCAAAGGGGATGATGTTTCCTTGCAGGATCTGTACAGTCAAGTGTGGGGCGCACATGTTGCAGACAGCCTGCACCAGTTGTCTGTTTAGACAGCACTTGTCAATTATTTGCTGGTCTGGCAACTGTTTTTTTGTAGCCATGTTCTGATTCTAGCTGGCTGCCTTCTCCTGTGCACAACCACTGAATCATGTATGGCTTTTATGATAGCAGCCTGTTGCAGTTCCTTAATTGCAGGTCTACTTTCTATGTTTTTTTTTTTTTTTTAATTTTACTATGTAATTCGGTGAAATTCACAGCATTAGCATTTATTCCTTGAGGTTCATAAAACACACACTGAGGATTTCAGAAACAGAGTTGGCGGTGCAGTCAGTTTTGCTGCATTTAAGTTGTTTTGCGTGTGTGCATGATATATTTTGGGATCAGACAGGCATGCCCAGAATATAGAATTATCCTACACTGAATAGCTAAGTACTCAGACTGCCTTCAGCATGTCTCTGAAATCGTGTACATAGAAAGTACGCTGAAGTATTCCTTTGGCATGCTACACTGTGTGCAAATAGGTTCCACAAAGTTTACAGAATCCATTCCATGCTTTTTAATGCAAAATTATCATCATTTAATTTTTGCTTTTTAGTCAGAGAGTAACATTTTAAACATTCAAAAGAAATGTGAAACTATTTTCAATTTTCAATAATACTAAAAATTAGATGATATGAAAGATTGAAAGATGAAGAAACAAAGCAAGAATTATTGTCTTTAAAGAAAGCTTAGAAATATGAAAATGGCTTATATTTGTTGACACTTGCCTCAAGCTTTACATTTAAAACTGCCATCTCCATTAAAACTTAAGAGAGCAGGAAAAGAATCATCACGGGATTGGTCAGCTAGGAAAGATAAACCAAGAGACAGGATTGATAGTTTTGTTTTTGTCTTGAAGGTAATACAGCTTGTACTTTCTTCTATTAAAATGTAAAAACATCACTGATCTCAGCTGCTCCATTATAATTATTCTTGATTACTCCAAGAATTTTTCAGGCCAAAAAAAGACATTCAGTGGTAGTACAACAAACGTATAAAATATACTACTGACATTGTATACCTAAAGATAAAAGCATTTATGTTGACTAGAAATGCTAATATAAAATATTTAAATAAATATCCCAACTGCCACAGAATCCTCAAATTTTGCAGAATAATAGGTAACTTGACAATGTTTATAGAATCCTTCAGTAGAAATGGTGAGTAGGTTGTGCAATACCTCTAAATAATCATTTTACACCTACAGAACAGTATTTATCCCACCTCTACAGTGTAAATAGAAGACTCTGTCAAACCACATTCATTAGATTTAGTTCAGTAAACAAGCAACTGGCTTCTACAGAATCTTGTTCACTAACAATACAGCATAAATGGGCATGCACATGACTTAATTTTAACTCAGAAAAAAACTTACTTAAGCATGAACTCAAAAATACATTAAATAAAACAAAATCAGAAAAAAATTAGTCAAAAGTGTGTTCTAAAATTCTGTGATACCTTTATAAACAAACTTTTGTTATATATGCCTTCCCAAAGTATTAAAGGCAATCTCCGGCCTTAATGTAGATCATCAATAATTATCCTTTGGAAATTCTATGTATGTAAGTGAACAAGCTTTCAACATCTCAATTTGCTGACATCCTCATAAATCTTTAATTTTAAACTCAGATACAGAAACCGTTAATTACATGTGCAAATATGCAGAAATCTGAAAATGAAGAACAAAATATTTCTTTTCAGGTTCTTTTAATGTCTCTCTGCAATCCAACTCCAAGTAAGTTACATTATTTTCCCCATTCTGAGTATTATTTTACACAATATATCACAGAACAGAGTATATCGATATGAAAGGTAAGTAGTAAGTACACACAAATTTTCTTTTTCTATCCCAGCTCTTTTACAAAGATACATCATGAGTGAGGCAAGCTACTTTCAGTGGTTTTAATAACAATAGCACTATATAAATTTAAATATATTTTTTATTTTCTGTGTCTTATATTTGAATATTAATATGAATGATGCTTATTTGTTTTAATACTTATACAATCAGAACTTCTCTCACTTCAGGAAATAATGCTCAGAAGAAGGAAAACTTTTTTTTATCTCAGTCATGGCTGGAGATGTTACTACTGTATAAAGTTCTCAAAAATATCTATCTATCTATCTATCTATCTATCTATCTATCTATCTATCTATCTATCTATCTATGTACCTATCTATCTATCACTAATCCCAAAGTTCCATTTGCATATATATCCCACTTTTCTTCTACACACTCTTTAAACTTACCAACTAGTACTATCACCATAACAAGTGCCATAGTTAAAATTATGTGCATTCAGAAGCCTTTTTTGTATTGCTATGTCTTGCTATTATATGCAAATGTATAATTTCATATATACTGCAGATATGCACACATAATGCTTTAGTATTTGCAAAGAATGTGAAAAAGATGGTAGTAGAATGCATTGTTCATTAACATTATATAAACAGACTCCAGGATTCACAAAACTCCATGCAAGAATAAGACTATTCTTGCACGGAGTGGTTTGTGTCCATTTGGAATAGCAGCGCACCTTGCATATGCATGAAGGCATGCTGCTATTTAATCTAAACAGACATGAACCAGGAACGAGTGCAGGGGGCATGTGTCAGCACTTTTGTGACACAGTTGAGTGTCACTGTATATAATATTAGAGCCTGGCTCTAATATTACATGCTAAACCAATGTCCGCAGACACTGAAATGTAAGTAGCTAACAGTTCAGTGTCCATGGACACTGAAAAAAAAAACACCAACACCTAGAAGGCAGCAGCCTTCAAGTGCACACCCCCAAGTGTATGCACTCTTGCCTTACATGCATGGAAGCAGTAGGGCAAGAGGAAAGCAATAAAAATTTAAACAATATATTATTTTTCTCATCAAATAAATCTGAAATTTAAACGGTGTGCAGCTTGTTTGTGTGGTGCGCCGCTATGCTTAGCTTGGCTGAAATCCTGAAAATGATAGACAAGCACTACTGTGATACAAACCATCATCACACAGCTGTAGTGTAGTGGTACTGCCATGGTTTAGCATGTAAAACATGCACAGTTTGAACCCCCCCCCTGCCAATGTATTTAAAACCTTTTAAGGAAATTGAATGATAGATGTCAATCATATGGCTCATGTATAGCACAGTAGGGGTGGGAATATGTAAACTATAACTGTAAAAAGAACTTTATAAATCTAATGAAATAAAAAATAGATTTAAACAATGCTTTGCTAGTGTAAGCATTGCTTACCGGATTTCAGCTGTGCTTACCTGGTTTAAGCATTACTATGCAGATTTGCGTGGAGCTAAGCATAGTTCAGCATATTAAAACCAGCCAATCAAGAAAAAGTGTGGGGAAAACTGCCCTATTTAAAACACACAGGCGGGAATACAGCCATAACCATTTGGAATTGCTCACAGCAGGACCAAAATTTTAGGTGTTGGTGAAGGTGTTCACTTCTGAGTGCAATGTTGGGGTATCCAGGAGTCCAGGGTCATGGTTGGGCTCCTAGTAAAAAACACAATGGCAGGATGCTACAGGGCCAGTACCAGGGCTCGTAGTACAAAGCAGAGGTCTGGGACCAGCTTGCACATGATCTCACCAGTGCCTCTGGTACACCCCGGACTGCTGAGCAGGTACGTCACCTCCATAATGACCTGAAGCAGAGAAGGGGTGTACACTTGGACCAGTGGATCCAAGAAGCCTGAGTACAGGATGTCCAACCTGTCTGTAAGTATGCAGTCTTATGTATTTCTAAGTATGGAAAAAGTTCAACTTGTGACTGTGCAGGTGTGATTAATGTGTGATGTCTCCCCATACAGTTGCTGCAGAGAGGTCCCAGAATGTTGAGGCTCATACCCAGTGAATGGCCCAGCTGCGTTGGCAGTATGGTGATTACAGAATACCTCCTAATATTAGCTGTAAGAAATCAAAATTATAGTAATGATAGTACTGCCTGTATATATAATTGTGCTGTAAAAGTCAGGAATAAATGCCTGTGTCAGGCTGCCAGCGTTACAATGGAGTATTCCCAGCTGCTGTGTAATACAGATGTCAGTAGCAAACAAGGTACAATATGCAGGAGAGGAATATGTATGATCATGTCTGAGTGAACCTGCCAAGAAATTGACATGTCAGGACTACTGTAACAGTTAGAAATGAAAAGCATTCCCCTGTGCAGATCATGCAGGAATAGTAATTGTGGATTTCTGAGTTGTACACAGATATGTATGTCAAAACTAATAAAGGTGATCCGAAACACTGGTGTGTGTCATCTCACTTGTACCTGAAAAACAGAAATGTATATGACCTGCAGAATACATTAACTGAGGTGAACTGAGTTAGCACTGCTTGTCTGCATACTTTAGAATGGGCGTGTCAAATAACTGAAAAAAAAACCCATCAGTACATATTGCCATCAGAATGTGTTTTACTTGTTTGTCTCCAGCCTTGTTCATAGATTCGTAGGTTCATAGGTTCATACTAGGCTATCTGCCCTAGGGCATTTATAAGCCTAGCCAGAGTGTGTTTGGCTTTCGCCACCCATTTTAAATTAATTTTGCTATGCCCTTTTTCGAGGTTAGTATACTGTGCCTCTGTCTAACAGTGACACAGAAGTGATACCCGGTCAATTTCAGCAGTATGTAGCTGTGAATGTACTGAAAAATGTATAAGGCTAACAGGTGCAGACTTAAAGCCTACACTGTGTACTCAGAAATCTGAATTCCATATGTAGTTGTAAAACAGTCAAATGTGCAGTCCAGCTAATGTGCACATGTTCCACAAACAGTGACACCAATGTCTGTTGTGTATACACAATTTGTACTGAAAATGGGAAACAAATAATGCAACATGTCGTAATAAAAGTACTGTGCACAAAACTATGTACTAGATAGAAATGTCAAAAGCAACACACAACATGAACCCAGTAGCTCAGTCTGATAAGGACTAGGCCTAAAGTTCAATTTTGCACACACACCACAGTTTAAATCCAGGGACTACCACTAACATCTCAGTCTGGTTCTACAGTTGTAAACTGCAATCTGAATAGAAAAAGTAATGTACTGCAACACATATACATTTTCCATACAGGCAAACCTGTCAACCAACTGGGGACAAATTTCGACAGAATCAGGGACAAGTCAAGAAAAAATCAGGGACAATCAGGGACACTTTTAAAATATTAGTGCTATTAACTTGAAACATTGACAGAATCAGAGCATATGAATTAATACACATTTTCTGAAGTAAAAGAAGTTTATAACTCTTAATTATTGTCTTTATTCATTAAGTGTAATTCACCACCTTTCCTCTGAAAGTCACTAGTTTTAGGAGGGATTAAGAGGGACAGAGTTAAATTTTGAGTCAAAATCAGGGACGTCCCTGAAAATCAGAGACAGTTGAGAGGTATACATACAGGGCACACAGGTAAAGAAATCTGAATAGAAATACTAGTATGATGTGTATAACTATGAAATGTGTACAATTCCTGTGTTGATCAGCCCCAGTCCTACAAATAGATGCAAGTTAGACATCCACACTCAGCAGTCTGGCCCAGAGAAGCCCCTCAAGTGTTATGCTGTCATGGATAGTTTCCCCAGTTGCCAAGAAACCTGCACACAGAGAATGTCACAGTAGATGTATGTGAAAGGCACAGCACACCCTCCAGGACCTGCAAATAATATGTGAATCTGAAATATGTGTAAAAACAGCAATATAATGTGCACACGGTTCATCTGCACAGGGCCCATAGGTAAAGAAATTTGTATAGAAACAGGTATGATGTGTATAACTAAAATAAGGGTACAATTCCTCTGCTGATATCTACAGCTGTTGGTATGCTGTAGTAGCCCCATGGCCCAGGTAGAGTGTAAGTGTGGTCAGAATGTAGAGCAGTGAATAGTAGTATACTGACAAATATAATTGATAGCAGTTGTCAATTGAATCTGTTCCCTTCCCCCACCACTAACTGATCCAACCATCACACTGAAACCAACATGGGTATATTCTTAAACAAACCTCTACTGTTGGGACCGTTGTTCCATTTGGTTTATCATTGCGTAAACTGTGTGCATACTAATATTCCCTGTTGAATAATCATTTATTGCCTGCCTGACATACTACTAACTGGCATGCTGTTGCAGACCTGAATGTCATTCCATATATGCATGGGTTCTGTTTGCTATGGCACTGTTATAATTGCACTGTTTTGGGTAAATGGGAATATCCATGCATGCTATTTTGACTTATGTTGTAATGTGTTGCAAATGACTAACCAATATTCATTGTTAATTTCCATACCATAGCACATATAGGAAGGCAGATCCCAGCAGATCTGCCTCTTCCACCTCACCTGGCCGAAGCACTGGGTCCCAGCACATCTGGGACCCAAACTAGACCTCCCTCACCCTCGGGTGGAACCGCTTCAGGGGATGGGGCTCACCCCTCCCTTCAAGTTGGCACGATGAGGATGTTGTCACCTGGGACGAGGTCTGTGGCATGGTGCACAGTATCCTCCAGACAGAGCTGGATGACTGCCTGAGCCAGGTGGAGGGCAGGCTGGTGCAGCTAGAGGGGTAGACAGCCCCTCCAGCTCAGCCCCTAGCACAACCACCTTCAGAGCTGTGAAGGAGTAGTGGTGACTGCCATAGAGTGGGGACATCAGTGCCACTACCACCATCTGGGGGGTCATGAGCCTCAGATTCCAAACTACCCTCCCCATCAAGGTGTTTACCCACCCCATGTGTCATACACCACCCCTGCCTGCTGTCTTGTCTGTCTTGCCTGTCTGCAAATGCAACCTATCCTACCAAACCTCTCTCACCACACTTACCTATAATCCTTCCTTACCATCCCGCTTTCACCTTAAAAAAGGGCATCTGTTCCACAAAAAAATCATGTCCCATGCAAAGCTCTGCATTTTGTCCAGAGACATGTACCCATCACACAATCTAACCCTACCAATCATCCATATTATATGATGCCCACCCACCTCCCTGTAGGGTGTGAGGCTCCAAATTCTAAATTGCCCACATTGAAAGCAGCTATTGCTGCTAAAGAAATGCAGAGCTATGGTCCTTTCCTACACCCATCCTGCACATCCCTACCTGTTTCTCCTCTTATTTGAGCCCCTGCTTGCCCCAATTTCACCACTTTCCTAGCTCCCTTTTTTTCTTTTCTTTATTTGAAATTAGCGTGGGTTTAAGTGGCCGTATGTGGGCGTAAGGGAAGCTGAGCCCACATAGGCATTGCTTAACGCCTCGCAAACCTGGTTACAACTGCTTTAAAGTGCATTAATCACTCTGTCTCCAACAGCACTTGTGCTGCCTAGCAATAATAATCAGCCTGTACAAGTCTCAAGCACAGGACCCTGCATACTATAGCCAATGTAATTTACCATGAGGCCATGAAAGTTGCAAATACATGTGATGTTTTCTCAAACATATCGTGCAGCACAGTCATTCAACAGTAAGTGAAATGTTATATATATATATATATATATATGTGTATGTATATATATATATATATATATATATATATATCAAATTAAATATATATATATATATATATATATATATATATATATATATATATATATATATATATATATATATATATATCTGTGTGTGTGTGTGTGTGTGTATATATATATATATATATATATATATATATATATATATATGTGTGTGTGTGTGTGTGTGTGTGTGTATTGAGTTTGCACATTGGATCCACACTCTGAACGTCTCACTGCAAAACATCTGACCAAAGGCACTGTTAATGGGGATGAAGGGGCCCAAAATAAGTACCTCTTGTAATTATTGACATCATCCCCTCCTCCACAGCTAAACAGATCTGCCTTGCAATACAATAACCAACACTTGCAAGTCTCAAACCCAGGACCCTGCACAACATAGCCACAACAAGTCAACAGTAAGCCATCTCAGCTGTATGATGTTAGGATGAGATACTGACACCATTCACTCTTCATGAGTATGCATCTTCCATCAAGTACAGGTCATCAATATCACACCAAGAAATGGTCTGCTGTCCAAGACATATGTCCATCACATTTGCCCACTCACCTGCAACAGAGGCAGCCGTGGCTTGCACACATCTTACAAGTCATGGAATGGATCCCATATCCAACAGGTAGCACACAGGAGTGGGAGATGTAGCCTTACCTCACCATTGCATATACCATGGCAAACATTGCAGACAGTCATGTATGTGATGAGGAAGTATGGGATAACATTAATGTAGAAAATGACCATCCAAAACAGATGATGACACATGTTGCAAACTCGTCATGGAGGCTGCCTAGAAACATGCTGCAACACTAAGGGAGTTGCAGGAATGTCTAGCAAGTACTTGCTGTGCAGAACCTGTGTCAACAATTGCCTGGACTCTGCATAAGTGTGGCCTATGGGTTAGCATAATCAGATAGGAAAGTTTTTCTGCAGGAAACATCAGCCAGGGCTCTCTACAGGTAGCATATGCATAACATCAAAAGTCCCCCAAAGACATGTGTTGCAATGTGTAATGGTGTACCAAGACCAAGTTCGAAACCTAGAGACACTATTAATAAAGATACATGTGCTGCAGAAGCAGCACCTCACTCCACCTCAGGCCCACCATCCCCATCTGTACCTTGCTGGTGCCACTGTACACCTGTATGTTTGCCATTCATTAGCAGGGACTAGGCCAGTGCACATGGTGTTCTGAATTTGGGACACTGCAAAATGCTAGTATACCCCTTCCAAAAATAGTGACTGCTGTAGTACACTTAACAGTTGATGCAACAAACCATCATGTTAAGGGTGTGCACACTTATGAACCCACATATTGTATGCATCTCAATCAGCATCTGCACAACTAACACATTTGTTTGATACTGCATTTGATTGCCCAGGTCATATGTCACATATCAGGTTTGTGTAATGTTAACATTTGCAGTATTGTGGCCCCATGGCATATCAGGGAAGAGGGTTCCATGTCAATAAGAGTGTGTACACTCCTTATAGCCACAGTAAGCTTTGAAGGTGGTCACTGTAATTGTAATTTATTGCTCATACATGCACCGCTGATGATGAGATCTGCATCAGAGATTCACTATTGACAGCGGTCCTCATATCATCCCAGGTATATGTTGGACAAACACATATGGGCTGTGAGCAGCAGAGCAAACATAACTGACACACATATACGCATTCAGCAATGGTATGTACATCTGTGAGGTATGGTGCACAGTACATGCCAGGGTGCTGAACAGGTGCACAGCAATACTTTTTACATGGGTGCAGTGTGTTCCAGGAGAAAGGGCATCACCTACTAACACAACTCATGCATCACAGAGATGTATAATGTTGGTATCAGGGATTGACTATAGCTGCAGTGCATGCTGTTGAGTGCCATATGTCATGCATGTTGACAGTTGGGTAATGAGTGGTCTGTGTATAATATCTTTGTGCAACCTCACTTGTAAGTGTGTGTGTGTGTGTGTGTGTGTGTGTGTGTGTGTGTGTGTGTGTGTGTGTGTGTGTGTGTGAATGTGTGTGTGTGAATGTGTGTACAGTTAAACAATGATGTACAGGTCTTAAAGTGCATTTCTTGTTTTCCACTCACAGGTGGTGAAGTGGGTTAGTTTCCATACAGACAATGACAATGATGATAGGTATGGTGAGGCACAGGCAGGGTTGTCAGGGGCTAAAGCTGTGCCATCGGTTGACATCTCACTGTTATCCACCCCATCCCCGCACACAGTCACATTGCCTATACATACCCCATCACCAGTGGCCATAGATGAGGGACAGGTGGTGGGTGGTGGCATGGGACAGGACAGTGTGATGACTATGCCAAGTGTGTCTTGGACACAGCAGCCATAACCGGATGACCAGCAAGGTACCATGCAAACAGATGTACAGGGGTGCTCATAGGAGGGCTGCTGGTCATCGTACCTCTGGCAGAAGTGCCACAGCAGGTGTCACTAGATGCATGTTTCAGGCCATCATGGAGGCACAGACACTTATGGAATCTTATACCAGACAGGGTCTGAGGCTCCAGAAGGTTACTCATTCTACTGTTATTGACAACATCCGTGATCTTGCAGGTAACTACCGTTATTTTGCAGAGGTCCTGGATGGACAGTTGAGTGAGATGGTGGGAGTCGTCAACGGTGCAATGTCTGTGCTTGAGCATATGGTGGGAGTAGTATGACAGCCACATGGATGTAGGTCAGCAACACCAACAGGAGGAGGTTGACGTGGACATGCGACAAGTCAGAGCTGCTCCTGTAGTGACAGTACCTGCACCAGCACTGCAGAGGGGGCGCTGTCCACACCACAACATAGCAGGCTATGTGCACATGTACCTGTCCGGTCTCAAGAGGGACCCAGATCCAGCAGAAATTTGTCATCATCAGGAGAGAGTACCATATCTGGCCTTGTACCTGGTAATGCCCGTGGAACCCTTGGCAAGCACAGTTCTCGTGTCCATGGCTGGAGACGATGAACTGCACACCCTGCTAAGTATGGTCTGCAACTGTCCAACTCTGTACAGGGCAGCCACATGGCAGAACTGTGTGCATGCATACACACACACACACACATCACCAACACAGCTAGGGCAACCCCATACCTACACACACCACACCTGCACAGCCCAATTAATAATGAAACCCCCTAACACACACACACACATGATGTCAACCAAATGATTTAGCCTAGGTCTCTGGCAAACCCACAACACACCCTGTGCATATGATGATACCTGTACCACATCTCTGTCATCCATAACATCAATGCAGGAACAGGCTAATATGGTAATGATGCACAGGGTGAATGTACTAAGGTGTACCAATTTAATGCTGTGTAACATGTTTTCAGCACTAAAGTTTAATACTTACATGTCGGGATGTGTAGCTGTCCAGCCATGATGTATTATAGCTGTTATTAACACTGACTGATTGTGGTCTCCATAATGTATTCCATTTGTGCTGTAGGTGTCTATGTGTCAACAGGATGTTGGTCTGCTGTTGTTTCCTACAATGGGTATGGCACTCTGGTGACACCTTGACTGTGCCATATCCTGGGTACAGCTGAACACAAGTCACAGGTCTGTATAATTGTTACTGCATGTGCCACATGCCTGATAGGTCTGATGGGTGTATACAGGTGAGTGCATGGTGGCTGATGTCAGCAGCCCTTCTACAGTAGACAATGGTAAGTGTACTGGGTGATACACACCACATGTTTGTGTATAACACACACGCACACACACACACACACACACACACACACACACACACACACACACACACACACACAGGCTTTGATGTTGATGCAATACACAGAGAATACTGTACACATGGATGGATGTACTTTTGCAGGGAACCCATTTTAACCTATGTAATTCCATCAAGACAGAGTAGGCACAACATCACATCAGGAAATAATCAGTCTGCTAGTTTAATGTCATTGACGATGGTACTGGCAGGGTATATGTCCCCTTCCCCAATGTAGTGCAATCCTTGACCTGGTAAACATAGGTGTGCTGGTGTGGGTGGCACAGCCCTACCCTTTGGAGGGTGTGGGATAGTGTAGAACTGCAGATAGTGTGATTGACAACTACTTAACCTGTTAACATAAACTGTACAGTATTACAGCCAACTAAGCATGGGACCTACACCCAACAATAACCACAATGATGGTGGCTATGTCCACAAGATCCACATCCAGCTATATATACTATCCCCAGTATCGCTGTTCAGCTATACAGTGGGGAAGAGGGCATTTAAACATCTACTACTAGTTTTGATGGAATGAATTTTCACAAGATGATACCTTTGAAATGTTAGTATTTGCCAGTCAGTTCTTGGACATATGTCCTCCTGGGACATGTATTTTCTGCAAACTGAAGTAGATCCCTTCACATACATGCACATTCTTGCTTGGCAACACTGAGAGTAGAACTCCCTACCTAGTTACTTATTGCTATGAATGTATGTGGCCTTAATTGCACACACCACACAGATTTCAGGATGAGGTGTGTCCCAGGTTACTTGTTAAGTGAAGACTATCACCAGGCCTTATACAGTATGGTAATGGGGGATGTACTGGTTGTTTATGAACAATGTATAGTGTGACATACTGTCATATACACATTGACAAACACATAACAGTCATAGACACATCTGAGAGACCTGGGTTTATCAGTGCTAACTACCTTGTCAGTGAGTCCATTCTGTTACAGATAAGTTGTACACAACACATGCATCATTGGGCTGGATAGTGTAATCAGTTACCTGTAGGGTTGATGGTGACAATGGTCCCCATACAGTGAACCTTGGGACATGTACTGGGGGTACCATGGTGTAAAGACAGTATTCCCAGCACCCACACCCCACATATTGGATATTGTACTCACTGAAACCCATGATAATACTATGACATACCCACAATCACACATTGACCAGGACTGTAATACAACCCCTTGTCTATCTCAAGTGTGCTACTACAGGGATATGCATCTATTGCACATGCCACAGGGATAGTAGTTTGATGGTTTGTCATGGCTCTCCTATGGTGAGTAACACCAATATTCCTTATACTGTATGGCAAGGTGTATTATATTAGGAGAATGTAGCCTCAGAATGCTGTAATCTACAAATATACACACTTGCACACATACACACACTTGTCAGGACTCAGAGTGTAACCCATGCCTATCTGCCTATTTGTACAACAGTGTTGTGCTGGTACTGCAAGCTCCAGGTAATCCATAAGCTGAAGAGTGTAACAAGGTACATGTAATGTCCACTACAGCAACAGCCATTTCTAACTATGACAATGGGGATGTAGTGGGTAAGAAGGCCCTCAGGGTATTATCAACTACAGGTTTACAAATACACAGACACTGTTATTCTCAGTAATGCACACTGACACATTTGTCAGTACTGGGATCCATAGGTGCAGGTGTTCCTAGGTGTGTACCAGGATATTGTCCATGGAGAGATGAGAAGAGTAGGGGATGTGAGTACAGTGGTATCATGCCACCTGTCATTTGTCAGCAGGCCATCTATCAACTGATGCCACATGAGTGATCCTCATGGTAAGAGTTAAATGCAACATCCAGTCATCTGGTTGCCTCTTACAGAGGGCCAGTGAGGTGCTCCGATTGACATATGCAACATATATTACATAACATGGTCAGTGTCTGTCTTGGAGACCTGTACCCAAGCATGTTCTGTTGACTGTGGTAGTGTAGTTGAGGTATCCATGGCATGTGGTGCATACAGGGTGGGGATTCTTAGCTGTGGCATTCATAACACAGCTGGACAAACATGTCAGTGTCAGTCAAGCATAGATTGCCTGTAAGCAGCCAAGATGGAGACCTGACATATGCACATCTGTACAGAGGACAGACAGACATCAGCTAGCCAACTGGTTATGCATTAGGATGAATATTTTGACAGACAGATGTCTGACACTGATAGGTATGCCATTACTACATGACAGCAGCATTCAATGACATGTTCTATACACACAGTAGTCTACAGTTAATATCCACATGTCAGATCAATATCCAGTAGCAAATAGTTAATGACACACAGCTCACACACCAAGAATCCAATAGTCAGGACTCAGAATCCATCTTTGCATGCAGGGGTGTTTAGCTCCAGTACTACAATCTGCAATCTAGTCTTACTTAGGAAAGCACTGTTAACAGTAGTGATGTAATGATACACTACATGCTAGTGTGACTGCATATAACCTGGGATACTACCCATGTATGAAACACATTCAAACAGAAAAGAGTGTTGTACAAGCCATATATACTCGAGTCCCAGACAGTAGACTCACATCTCCTTGCTACTGTAATGACAGCACATAGAAGCATGCTAAGTACATTGAATTAAATACACTTATTAAAGATGTCATTACCCTGCTATTTTATCAGACTGGAATGTGATCACTGGTTACCAGGGCTGATCCATGCTTAGCAGGTTTCAGCATTGCTGCAATATAAATGTTAAGCAGATTTGCGCAGTGTTAAGTGAAGCCTACACGGTGTAGGCGCCTTTTCGTTTAACCGTATGCTAGCACCACTTACTGTCAGGCAAACCCATGCAAACTAACTTAAAGCTGCTCAAAATGGCCTTAACCACTCTGTATCCAAAAGTCCTTGTTCTGCCTAGCAACAAAATATACCTCCCTTGAATCAAGGACCAGGTAAACTATAGTCAGAGCAGTTAACCACTGAGCCATCACAGCTATGAAAACATCTGTTGTTTTTTTCCAGTATATTTGTCAGTACACATCCTGAATAGTAGTGAACAACTGCTTTGACTTCTACAATTGTATAGTACTTGTTAGTGAAAATATTGTTGAATCAGTATGTTTTTATATCTATATAAACACATCAGATAAATATGGTGGGATACATCTGAGAAGGTAAATATTTGATCCTGTTCAAAAGGAACCTTGATGATTGGATAGGAAATAGGAAATTCACACTGGGGATCATGGCAGTCACCCTGCTAGACAGTGGTCCAGGGAAGTAAATACTGTGGGAAGAAATAGCCAGAAAATTGTTATGGCTAGGCTTCTACAGGCCATAGGGCTAATAACCTAGTATCAACCTATGAAACTATGAACCTGTGAACAACACTCATGTTTACACATAACAAGGATATATATAAGTAGATATATGTATACATGTACATAAACATATATATATAGGTTCATAGGTTCATAGGTAAGTACTAGTTTATCTGCCCGAGGATATTCATAAGCCTAGCCAGAGTGTGTCAGCTTTTGCTGCCCCATTGATTAATTAACTGAACCTCTGTCAAGAAGAGCCAATGAAGTGATCCCAGGGGTGTATTTTCTGTTATTGTTGTGGCGAGGTTTAGCTCACTAGATAGAGTGGCTGACAGTGACTTGGATTTCTTTAGGTGGAGCATGTCCATCAATTCTGAGTTGGACATGGCTTTGTAAGTCACGCAAAGATGACCTCCAAGTAAGCGATATGCCACTGAGTATAGCCGGTGTTTTTCCAGTCGGGCTGCATAGAACATATGTTTGAGGCCAGTAATCCTCTTGGTGAGGTACTTTTGTGGTCTTTCCAGCTGTTGGAAGTGTCTTGTGAGGTACATCCCAAATGGGGCATTGTACTCTATGATGGGTCTGATGAGTGATGAGTAGAGGGACACTATAACCTCCTTATTTCTAGATGCAAACCCGTTAGTAATTAAATGGGCTACATAGAATGATTTCCTAACTACTTTGGCAATATGATTGTCAATGGAGAGATTACTATCTACCTGGGTCCCCAGATCTCTTATTAGCTCTTCTGTATTAAGGGGGCCTGCCCCCTATGTGGTAATTCATGGGTGTTTTGTTTTTCCCAAATGGGATGACTATGTATGTTTTGGCATTTAGCTTGAGACCATGACTTTGACACCAGGTGTCTGTCTCAGTAAGGCCCTTTTGGAGAATGCCCATGTCAGCCGGAGAGTCAATTATGGCTCACAGTTTGCAGTCATTGGCAAACTTGGTTAGCCATAGTCCTCCTGTGTTTGCCTGCACTTCTGAGAAGTATATGCTGAACAATAGGTGTCACAGGACCGAGCCTTGTGGGACACCACTTTTGACTGGTTTAGAGTCGGACCTGGAGCCTGCTATTCTTACCATGTGAGTTCTGTCTGTAAGCCAGTTAACAACCCATCTCATGACGTAGGGGTTTATGTTCAGGCTGGTGAGTTTTTCTATAATTATTGAGTGGGGAATGGTGTCAAAAGCCTTGGTGAAGTCAAGGTAGGCTGTGTGAACCACCTTCCCCTCATCTATGGCCTTGGTGACTGTCTTGAAGAAGTCAACCAGGTTTAGTAGGCATGATCTGCCCTTAACAAAGCTGAACTGGGTCGGGTCAAGTGTTTGGAGGTTCCCAATGTTTTTGTTAATGAGTTCCATGATGATGCGCTACATAGCCTTGCAGACCAGGCTAGTCAGGCTTATGGGGCGATAGTTACGGGGGTCAGTTGTGGCCCCTCCTTTGTGGAGCAGAATAACCATTGCTGTGCACCATTCTATGGGAATGTAGTCTGTGGAGAGGCTGGAGTTGAACAGTGTGTTTAGGTGAGGGTTAGTTCATTCTGTAGTTCATGCAAGATGCAGCCTGGGACACCATCTGACCCCAATTGATGCTGTACTTCTGGCTTTTGAAAGGGCTGTTTTCACCTGTGCATCTGTGATTTCTGGGACACTACACTTTTCCGGTATTGTTGTGGGCCCTTTTGGGGGTGAAAGGGGGGTGAAGTTTGCAGTGAATCTATTTGCCAGGATGTTGTCAATATAAGTAGGTTCAGTATGTTTTGTGCTATTTTGTACTAGCTCAGAGCATATCTGCATGTTGCCACTTAGATTCTTGGCATAGCTAAAGAAGGCTTTGTGGTTATCTTTTGAATCCTTGGCTATTTTTCTTTCAAAGTTAGCCTTGGATTATTTTATGAGGGACCTTTGTTTCTTACTGATACTGATCAGGGATGTCTTTCCTTCTTGGGATTTGATTTTTTTCTGAACTAGTTTCCTCCTTCTATTGTATAGCCTGTTTATGGCAGGTGTACACCAGACTGGTTTCCTTCTCTTAGAGGAGTGAGTCTTGGTTTTGCTAGGGATGGCACGATCCATGCATCCTTGTAGGTGCTCACAGAGTGCATTTGTAAAGGTTCCTGCATCTTGGACACTGTTATCCTTTAGCGTGGGGGCTGTGAAACTTACTACCTCTGTCTTAAGTAAGGTAATGTTTGCTATAGAAAAGTTTTTCACTGTGGTTTCCTTGGTTGGGGGTAGTGGTGTGGTGTGGACATCCAGAGTGATTAGCTTATGATCTGATCTAACCAGTGACGGGTTGACCTCCTGTGCGGAACACCTGTTGCTCATATTGGTGATGACCAGGTCTAATATGTTTTCACCCCTGGTAGGGGAGTTTACCAGCTGATCCAGGGCATTTGAGTTGATAAATTCTAGAAAACGCTGGACCTGGGAGTTTGTACTTGAGTAGTTTTCCCAGTTAACGGTAGGGTAATTGAAATTGCCCAATATCAGGGTGCTCAGTTCAGCCTTCATGTTTCCCAGTGTCTCCAGAAAGGCGGAGTGTTAGCCCTCAGTCATGAAGAGTGATCTGTAGCAGGTCAAAATTTGCATTGCAGATTTGCCTGATGTTAGTTGCACATGGATGATCTCAGAGGTATCATGCTGCACCACTAACCTGGAGGTGTAGGTATCCTTGATGAATATGGATACACCCTTTCCTTTTGTGTTTCGGTCCATATTCTGTGGCCAAAATGTACAGTATGAGTTTTAGCCTGGTAGTGCTGGGATACTCTGTGGAGCCTTGAACCAGGTTTCAGTTACTGCACAGATGTCGACGTTCTCCATACTGAGGAGTGCTTCGAGTGCATGCATTTTGAGATTTAAACTGCTGGCGTTGAGTAGCATAACCCTCATGTTTTTATTTGTGCTGTTTATGGTGGTGGGTTTGACTTTTGAGCATTGCCTAAAAAAGGCACTATGGGGGCAGCAAAAGCTTTGGCCAGTATTCGAAAGCCTCGAGGTGACAGGTGCAAGCCACCTCTTGCAAAGCAACGAGGCTTGTCGAGCATGTCGTCCCTGGCTGACAGACACTGGATCCCCTTTGAATGACACCATAAGCTTAGCAATTGTTGAAACTGATAATTTTTTCCTTATACTGCGGTATCATTCTTGGTGAGGGCAGGATGCTACTCAGGGTCAGGGTCATACCCGCCTGTGCTACATGATCAGAGAGCTCTTACATGTCTCTTTTCATGTAGTCCAGGGAGGTACATCTCAGGTCATTCACACCAACATGAACAATGACTGAGTCATATTTGTACTTGTTCTGGGGTGACCTGAGTGCTTGTGTTATGTGGCGGATTCTGGCTCCCGACAGGCAGCTAACAGTAACCTTCTCCTTGTCCAGTGTAGTGAGTGGGAAGTCAGGGTGCCTGACTACAGGGTCACCTATTACTAATGTGTTAGGTATGTTATTTCGCCTTAAGGACTGTGATTGTGTGGCACACTGCTTTTTGTGTTCTGGTTTGTGATGGGAGGTGTAGTTTTTTTGGGTGCCTGCTTTGGAGGTCTCTGATGCTTTTGCAGGTTTTTATTTAGAGCCTCCGTGTATAATTTTGTATATTTATGTGTAATTTTTGTCAGTGCTGGTTTAGTATGTCTATGTGAGGCTGGAGGTTTGGTGCAAGTGTTAACCTTCTCCTCATGACTGCCTGTTCTAGTCTTGGGTGGAGAGAGCTTAGCCTCCATATTAGCTATATTATTGCATCTCTCACATATGTTAATGTTTTGTGGTAGGAGGAGAGGGTTGTCTGTGTACATGACGCAGTTGTAACATTGACTCAGAATACCCAGGCTCACCAGCTGGACTGGAGAGTATACCTGAAATTGCCCTTCAGTCATGCCTGAATAGTAGGGTGTGCTGCTTAGTCACTTAGTTGCTCAGGGGTAAATAATGAGCCTTGCCCTGCTGGGCAATTAAGTGTTGGGGTATCTTAGTGCTTGCTATTAGGTCTGAGCAAGTGCTGGACTGTAGGATGCTTTTAAGTGCTTAGATTGAGATTTAGACTACTTTCAAGGGAAAAACTGAAGAGGAGACCTGGTGGAGCCGGGAATAATTTAGCCCTAGCTAACCGGTAACTGCCCTGATGTGCAAAACCGTGCAAACACGGTTTTTACAGCAGGGAAATGAAAGAGCTAGAAATTAGCCAAAAATGGCCTATAAACTACTAACTTCTGGGCTGGAACCACTCTTCCAGGGACAGATGGCTGCTCAAAGCTCCCTCTCTCACAGGTGAACAGAGAAACCTCCTTCTATCCAAGTAAGATATGGGCAACTCAGAAACTTGCATCACAGCCCTGAATTCAGCACTAGCCTGAAAATTGGACTATACTAACTTAGGTGGGAAACAAGGAAATTTTTTTTGAAAAGATAAGGCAAAAACAGTAAAAAATACACTTAAACAACTTTAAATTACTACAACCAGTAAAAATACACTTAAAACAGCTTTAGATGACTACAGCAATCAGAAAAGGCTTTTAAACAAATTACCCAATTAACCAGTAAAAAATTCTCAAAACTGAGCCCTGTTCCTGTAGTCTTCAATCAGACAAGTTCTAACTGCACACTCCTGCCACTGGGGTGCAGGGGAACCTTCTCCAAAAAAAGAAGGCCTGGATTAGTGCTCAAGTTATATAAACAAAGCTTGATTCAGCAGGCCTGAATCTAGTTTATGCGACAGCAAACAAAGCACACCAATTTCAATAAGATACAATTCAAATATGCAGGCACTATAAGTCTCTAACCAGAAATTCCAGGCTCATAAGGACAGAGTCCAGCCTCTCCTCCCACAAGAGTGTAGACCACAAACCTTCTTAATGTAAAATGACTGGCCTGAAGCCCAAGTACTTAAACCAGAACTAATACACTTTTAGGACAACAGACACTGAGACTTCAATCAGCAGTTGCCAATTTAGAAGGATGTAAGCTACCTGTCCTGCCACAGCAGTGCAGACCACAAACCTTCTTAATGTAAAACAACTGGTCTGAAGCCCAAGTGCTTAAACCTAAAGGCTTAGAATGATAGCTACACTTTAATCAGGTTACTACCAGGCAGTAATAAATACAATTGAATACTTTTAAGAAGGCCTGAATTAGTGCTCAAGTTATACAAACAAAGCTAGATTCAGCAGGCCTGGATCTAGTCTATGCTACAGCAAACAAGGAGCATCAATTTCATTAAGAACAGTTAAAATATGCAGACACTATTAGCCTTTAACCAGAAATTCCCAGCTCAGAAGGGCAGAGTCCAGCCTCTCCTCCCACAAAAGTGCAGACCACACACCTTCTTAATGTAAAATAACTAGCCTGAAGCCCAAGTGCTTAAAACCGGAACTAATACACTTTTACAATAACAGACACTGAGCCTTCAATCAGCAGTTCCCAACTTAGAAGGATATAAGCTACCTGTCCTGCCACAACAGTGCAGACCATAAACCTTATTAATGTAAAACAACTGGTCTGAAGCCCAAGTGTTTAAACCAAAAAGTTTAGAATGATAGTTACACCAAGGAGTAATAAATATAATTGAGTACTTTTAAGATGACGCAAAAGCAAAATAAAGTAATAAATTAGGAAGAAACACAAATAAAGTGAAAGCAACTGAATAAAGTGCATTTTTTGTGAGTGAGCAAATGAGATGGGCCCAGGATGAGTATCCAAATGCAATTTTGCAAGAAGGGTGGGCAGTTTCAAAGCCACCAAGATTAACACCAAAACAAAAGCAGGGAAGGTGGGTGGGGAACTAACTGAAAAAAACAAAGCCATAACTTCCAGCTCGATAGTATTCAATGCAACACAAACAAATCAATTTAAATGCTGTATTATTTGAAAAAAGTGCAGATAAAGATTTACTTAAATTCATTAATACATCCAGTTGATTGCAGGTAGGTCTTAGCCAGCCAAAGCTCAGAGTTTAAGCAGAAAATAATCCAAAATGTACCACTTATATAATGCAGAAACCAAATATCAATGAAGTGAAACTTCCCCCACTTACCACTGGCTATGCAGGAATTCTAGCTAACACTAAATTCTAACAAGCATTAACTGAAAAAACAGAGCCACAACTTCCAGCTAGATAGTGTTCAATGCAACACAAATAATTCAATTTAAATGCTGTATTATTTGAAAAAAGTGCAGATAAAGATTTACTTAAATTCACTTATACATCTAGTTGATTGCAGGTGGGTCTTAGCCGGTCAAATCTCAGAGTTTAAGCAGAAAATAATCCAAAATGTACCACTTATATAAGGCAGAAACCAAATATCAATGAAGTGAAACTTCCTCCACTTAACACTGGCTATGCAGGAATTCTAGCTAGCACTAAATTTTAACAAGCATTAACTGAAAAAACAGAGCCACAACTTCCAGCTAGATAGTATTCAATGCAACACAAATAAATCAATTTAAATGCTGCATTATTTGAAAAAAAGTGCAGATAAGGATTAACTTAAATTCACTTATGCATCCAGTTGATTGCAGGTAGGTCTTAGCCCGCCAAAGCTCAGAGTTTAAGCTATATATATATATATATATATATATATATATATATATATATATATATATATATATATATATATATATATATTTATATACATCTGTGTAGTGCTTTATATGTGTATATATATATATATATATATATATATATATATATATATATATATATATATATATATATATATATACATGAGTCTACTTCATATGACCTAAATTTCATATGATCGACACCCATTTCACCGACACCAAAACACCGAAAGCTCAAAACACTGACAACCCATTTGGTCTCAACTCAACACTGACACATGCAATTCAAATCATTATGCCCACTTCCCCACTGTAGTGCGATGCTGGAGTTGGAATATATAGTTAGGGGGGGTGGGGAGGCGTAGCCCCCTACATATGTCATACATTTTAAACATTTTTTTTATTTTTTATTTTTATTTATTTATCATTTGTTGACCGGGAAAGTCCGACTAGGTTCCACAGAGCCTGTTTTCAGCAGAGGCCCAGGGAAAAATGCTCCAGATATACACATGGATACTTATAACTGCAGTCAATAACTGTTTGCAGACAACACTATTTATCTCAACATTGTGGGGGGATCCACCCCCCACCTCTCAATGTGGGGCACACACTCCCCCTAACTACATATTCTAAGTTTAGGATCGTGCTACAGTGGGGAAGAGGGCATAATGCTTTGAATTGCATGTGCCAGTGTTATGAATTTCGACCGAATGGGTTGTCGGTGTTTTGAGCTTTCGGTGTTTTGGTCACTGTGAACAGTCTGTCAATCAAATGAGCTGTTGATCATATGAAGTAGACCCATATATATAAATATATATATATATATATAAATATATATATATATATATATATATATAAATATATATATATATATATATATATATATATATATATATATACATGTATATATATATATATATATATATATATATATATATATATATATATATAAAATATATATATCTGTATCTATATCTATATATATATGTGTGTGTGTCTGTGTGTGTGTGTGTGTGGAGATTAATGATTTTGAAGCCATTCACACTCACTACACACATTATCACAGTTGGCAGAATCAGGATTAGAACTCCTACCTAACTAGTTTGCTACATTACAGTATTACACAGTTATCACACACGCCACAGATCTTATCAGGCTGATATATAGCCAAAGGATTATTTCAAGGTGACTGACATCAGCAGGCATGCTACAGTAGGGCAATGGGAGGTGTAGTGAGTGTGAATGGCTTCAAAATCATTAATCTCCACACACACACACACACACACACACACACACACACACACACACACACACACACACACACACACACACACACACAAACACACACATACACACACACACACTTGCCAGTACTGAGATGCATGGGTTCATTGCTTCACAGGTGTGTAGTAGTTGACTGTGCCTGAAGGCTGTGCAAGGTTAGGCAATGGGAATACCTTGGCATCAGGCCACATGACAATTGTCTCCAGTGTGGCTCCGGGGTGTAGTCCCTGGTTTGGTCCACACAGGTAGTTATTGTATTCACCATCCACTCATCTGGATTACTATTGTGGTGGCCAGTGCTGTGCAATGCTTGCCATGTATGTGATCTATGTTTCATAACATGGACAGTATCTGGGGTGTGCACATGTCCCACATGCATGTTCTGTGACATGTGGAAGCTTACATGTGGTCTCTGGAGCATGTGTGTGGACAGATTGTTATCATCTGATGTGGCATTCCTGATCTCATTTGGTGAGACATGGCTATGGAACTGAGGGCGTGCCTGCACCTACATTGACAGCATGATACAGGTATTCAGTGGAGTTAATGGCATCTGTCCATACAGGGCATGTGTATAAGGCATGGTAATTCCTTTGTGGGTTACATTTGCAAACTCTAAAGTTGTTGCAGGTGTCCAGTGGGGAACATAGCAAAGGGCCACTGTAAGCATTTATTTGCCTATTGTAGGGATGGAACAGGGTGCCATGTCCTTTTACTTGTTGGGTAGCACACAGTCAGGAGATGTTACACATCACAATACATTATGATGTCAGTGGCACTGTTGTGGTTAACAGGCATGTAGTCCACTGCAATCACACTGTGGTTACTATCTGTGGGCAATATGCAGGGAACTATCAGTATAGTGGTTGCTGCCTAGCCAAGTGTGTTTGTGCATGAGACATGGGAGGAGAGTGTTCTCTGAATAATACAAGGGTTGCCTATATTGTTCACCAATCCATAATGTCACACATAGGGCTATGGATTGTCTACACCAGTCTCTCTGCTGTTTCACATCTGTTGTCCTTGTAAGATGGACATTGTGACATATAGTAGCTCCTCAATATAATATTTTAGCAAAACCCAGCCTACAATGCATCCTGTCATTACACAATCACATCAACCTCCCCACAGGATACTGATGACAAACACACACACACACACTTGCCAGTACTGAGATTCAAACCCCATCTAGCTATGTATTGCTATTATAATGTACCGTATTTACCACACATGCCACATAGCTTATTGGATGAATGTTGTCCCAATGTACTTCTAAGGTGAGGAACATCACTAGCCCTTGTAAATACTGGCATTGGGTGATGTAGTGGGTGAGAGATCCTAAAATAATTTTGCCCTAACCACACATTTACATTTGCCAGGAGTGAGGTTCAAACCTCTACCTAACAACCTTTATGGACCATTATGTTACACATTTACCACATGCACCACAGACCTGACATGGCTTAGACTTCACAACAGATAATTGTAAGGTGGATGATATCTGCAGGACTGGTAAAGTTAGGCTCTGAGATGTGTACTGGCTGTAAATGGGGCCAAAATCTTTGAGATACACACATACATATGTATACACACAAACACTTGCCACAGATGAGATTCAAACCCATAGCTGTGTAGTTACTACTACTACATTATTCTGCATTTATGGCATGCACCACAGAGCTTATATAGTTTGCCTTTCTCCAAAGGTGTATTTCAAGGTAGATGACAGCAGGCTTGCTAAAGTAGGGCAATGGGAGATGTAGTGTATGTGAATGGCTTCAAAAGCATTACTCTATACACGCACCCAGAGTTTCACAGTTGTCATGTCTGGGATTAGAACTCCTATTTAACTAGTATGTTATACTACATCATTATGCAGTTATTGCACACACCACAGAACTTATGGGGCTAAACATTGTCCAAGGAGGTATTTCGAGGTGACTGACATCAGCAGGCTTGCTAAAGTAGAGCAATGAGAGGTGTAGTGATGGTGAATGGCCTCAAAACTGTTGATCCCTACACACAAACAGAGTTTCACAGTTGCCATGTCTGAGATTAGAACTCCTACCTAACATGTTATACTATAGTATTACACAGTTATCACATGCGCCACAGAGCTGACCCTTCACCAAGGAGGTATTTCAAGACATCAGCAGGCTTGCTAATGCAGGGCAATAGGAGGTGTAGTGACTGTGAATGGCCTCAAAACCATTGATCCATACACACACAAACACATAGTTTCACAGTTGCCATGTCTGGGATTAGAACTCCTACTTAACTAGGTATGTTATAATATAACATCATGCAATTATTGCACATGCCAGAGCTTACAGGACTGAATGTTCTCCAAGGAGGTATTTCAAGATGACTGATATCAGCAAGCTTGCTGAAATAGAGCAAAGGGATGTGTAGTGACTGTAAATGGTGTCAAAACCATTGATCACTACACACACTCACAGAGTTTAACAGTTGCCATGTCTGGGATTAAAACTCCTACCTAACTAGTTTGTTACACTATAGCATTACACAGTTATCACATGCACCACAGAGCTTATGGGGCCAGCTTTTGTCCAAAGGTGTATTTCAAGGTGAATGACATCTGCAGGCTTGCTAAAGTAGGGCAATGTAAGGTATAGTGTCTGTAAATGGCCTCAAAATCATTGATCCCTACACACACACACACACACACACACACACACACACACACACACACACACACACACACACACACACACACACACACACACAAACACACAGTTTCCATGTCTGGGATTAGACCTCCTACCTAACAAGTATGTCACACTACAGCATTACACAGTTATTGCACACACCACAGAGCTTAGAGAGATGTGCTTTATCCAAAGGGGTATTTCAAGGTGAGTGGCATCAGCAGGCTAGCTAAACTAGGGCAATAGGGAGTGCAATGTGTGTGAATGGGCCATAAACCATTCCAATGGAAACACACACACACAACACTCAGTCACACACAACTTTACATTTGACAGGACTGGGTATGTGACTACTAGATGAATAATTACTTGTACTGTCATGTTACACAGTTATCACAAGCACCACAGACACTATAGTGCTGAGCGCTACCAGAAGCAAATGTCTACAGTGATAGACATGGACACATCATGTGATACTGGCCAATTAGATGTGTGGTGGGTGGGACAGGCCTCATGATAGGAAGCTCTTTGCCACTGTCTGTTTCTCTCTTCCTCACATCTCTGTTTGTGAATCTTTGACCTATTATAGTGTATTGTCCTTGGATATATGTGTGTATTCCTATCCAATGTGTGTGCAAAGCATGAATGGTGTGCAATGTGGTGTGTGTGCACAGAAATCTGTGACTGACAGATATGTATAGTCCACTATTGTTGTCAGACATAGGCTTCATTTCTCTAAGTGTGGGAGCATGCCCAGTATGACATTCTGTATTGAACGTGTGAATCCATTACAGGTAGGTTGTACTCCAGTGCAGGCATTTGTGTTCTACACCTACAGCTAGCAACCTGTTTCTGCAGGATATCTGTAGATAGGGTGACAATATGGAGTCACAATGGGCAAAGGATAGTGGGATACTGTAACTAATTGTGTTTGTGCTGCTTGTGCTACATTGTTTTGGTGTTAGCAGAGATATTCAAACATATGTACTGTTTTAAACTGTGATGCATTATGCCATCAATTACTGACAGATATACTTATTTGCTCACAGTAATTTCCTGGGGAATACAAGATGAATGAAGCTGTGTCCAGTATTGTGGTCTGCAGCCTACATATTCTTGCATACTCATGCCATTCTGGAGGGGGAGCTGCAGACACTTGCTGATGGGTCTGTGTAAATGGTCCAGCACCTTGGTACTGTGGTGGCTGAGGATCCCCTGCTTGTGCATCTATTGATGGGACAGAATGGCCATATTCTGCTGTGGCCATACCTCTCAGCTATACAGATTCACACAGGTTAACCAGAGGCAGGGCTCATATATCTGGTCAGTTCCCCTTCACATTGTGGTGTACGAGCAGGTTTGTAGCCATCCATTACTGGATTTGCAGGCAGAGATAGTATGGACACACATCAGAGTTTCAGACTTCACACAGTTCATGGGGTCCATGCTTCTACACCCTCCCCTCCTGTTATTCTATCTTCTTCTTAACATAATGTGAGCAATATCTGATAATTATCCCTATAGTTATCCCTTCATCGCAGCAGTATTTAGGGATTGATCCACAGTTCATGCAGTAGGACATGGTGGGCATGCTACTGGGATTTGTCAACATGGCCTTGCATTTGTGTTCTGTGGACTGTGTTATGTTGTTATTTGGGACTCCATGAAATAACATACAGTGGCAGTATGGGTGAGGCACAGGCCTTGGACAGAGGACTGTAGGACATTTGGCCATCTGTAGAAGCCAGTGCATTCTGTCACTCCTACAGTCCCAGGCTTCAAGCCACTGGATTCCCCTGGGGTGACAGGGTAGGTGCGCAAGGTGTTAATGGCAATAATTCCTGTCCTTATTAATCCATTGGTGTGGATGCTGGCAGGTTGCTGCTTACAGCTAGGGACACACCTGCATGGGACATCTCTTCAGCATGCTGCATTCTGTGGGTATTCCCATACAGAAGTGGGGATCATACTGTACTCATTTCCAACAGCAGGGCTATGAACTGTGATGAACCTGTGGCTGATGGTGGGGTGAGCTGAATGCATGTGTGCTATGGAAGCTTCTTGCAGCTGACTCATAGATATACCTGGGACATTGCCTGTATGCTGGCATGTGTGAGGACATCAGCAGTTCCTCAGTACTTCATAAATATGCCTTTTGTGGTCTGCCAGTGATTGGCTAGACTACATCAGTATTCCATACTACATGGACAACTAATGTGCTGCTAACCTGTATGTACAATTCCAAAGATGTGTGCCTTTGATAGTTACATTTTATATACTCTGTCTAGGGTACTTCCACCTGTGTACTCTGTGTAAATCTGGGCCCACATTCATGGCATGTCCATCTTTCAGATGGTGGCAGATATTACATCCGAATAATGAGTATGGATTACTGCTGGATTGGGTCTTGTGGGATGGATTGTGTTTAGCACCGCAGTTGTCAGAACATGGCCCTGTCGACAACAGTACTGGCCATAGGCCACTGTGAGACAACTCTCCATGCCTACATGCTGACCACTTCCACACAATATACAACACATGACAACCTAACACACAGAGCCCTGCATATTGTACACGTTCAACAATCTATCCTGCTAATTTGGCCAGCTCAGGTAATCTGTGCTCCACTATTAAACCCACACGTACATGTTACTACATTTCTATGTAGGATTGTGGCTGGGGGGCACACCTGACAAATGTAAATATTTGCTATGACTGTACTGGTATTTTAGGTACTCTGTTGGCTTCCATTTCATTCTGTATTCTGACATTTCATGCAGACTAGAGGTATATCAGTGGAGTACAGATCCTAGGTTTTATTGACCTTCATTTCAGTTACAGACTTCAGAACTAACATTCAACTGCCTAACCTGTTGTAGTCTGTCTGTCTGGAGGGGGGCTGTTCTCCATTGCGATCAATCGGAGGCCTGAGACTGTTGTTGGGTATGTGAGCCTCACTGATATGCATGTGTGTGTCCTATGGACACATATTTGGCCCACCACATGTCCTGCAGTGGGATTTGTCATGTTGTCCAGTACTGCCTAGTATGTTGTCTCCTGTATTTGTTATGGATTTCATGCTGCCCATATAGGTATCTTCTGTCTGTTGCCATCCCATTCAGCCACCCAATTCCCTTGCATGCTCACATCCGTACCATAGATACAAGTAGCAGAGCAAACTACTCCATTCAGCAATTGATAGGGAGAGTGACTTACCTTGTGGCTGTGCCAGCATTGAGGATGGTGCTGGAGGGCTGACTATGTCAGACGGACATAGTACACTCTCTATACATAGTAAAGTACAGGTAGTGTCATGTTTGGCATCCCTTTTACTGTATGTGTGAGTCAGAGAGAGGTGTCATTCCCTGGGTTCCTACTGTGTCAGTGTAAGTGCTCTGCCTTGCCTCTTTGCTAAAGCCTGGGCATACTGGGCATGCCTCATTCTGCCTAAAGGGGCAGGCTCAGGTTGTTCCTCCTCCAAGTCAGTCTGTGCCTGTGCTGGCCTTCGCAATGGTGGGGGGCTGTGTGGCCCTATCCCATGCTATTCTTGCTGCAGCTGTTTCTGCAAGATCATATTATGTAGCATGGCACATACAATGATAATTTGGGTACATGTAGCTGGAGAGTACTGCAAGGCTTCACCGGATATGTCCAGGCACTGGAACCATGATTTGAGCATCCCAAACACATGCTCTATTATGATTCTGGTTTGTGCATGTGCCTCATTATGAAGTTCTTGTTCGGGTGTGTGTGCATTTCTGAGGGGTGTTATCAGCCACGGCTCCAGTGAGTAACCAGCATTCCCCACTAGGTGACCATATGGGATGCCCCCACTAGCAAAATCTCTGGTACAGCTGTGTCATATGCCAGATGTGGGAGTCAAGATAGCTTCCAGGGCTGACAGCACACACATTCATTATAATTCCCTGGGCATCGCAGACGACCTGGCAGTTGATGGAGGGGAAGCCCTTGCAGTTTATGTAGACCCTACCCCGCTCACTAGGTGGTGCTTTGATGTGTATGTGCATGCAGTCTATAACGCCCACTACCTCAGGGTATACTGCTATTTGGTGGAAGAGATGCATATTGCTGGTCAATGCCTCATGGGTGTTGTGGAAATATATGTGCTCACCAGCATGTGCTGACATGGCATCCAGGAACTGGTGGAGAACCCTGAATGCTGATGCCTGTGAGATCCCCATGATATCCCCAGTTGGCCTTTGGAAGGTATCTATGGCTAATATTCTTAAGCCTACACAGACCTTGGTATCCACTGGGATGGGTTCCCCTCTGTTGGTTCTGTGTGTGAGGGGTGGCCGGCACAGCTCAACAATTTGCTGTAGGAGGTCCCTAACCACCCTATAGTGCTCCACTATTTCCAGCTCATGTAGCCCCTGGTTGTTTACCCTGGGTCTGTACACTCTTCTTCTCCTCCTCACTGTGGGTTGGTCATCAGCATTCTCATCCTCACCACCCTCAGCCTCTTCCACATATTGATTTATGAAAGCGATGGCAGCCTGTATCATTTTGTTGGTTTTGTTAGGTAAAATTTCCCCATTTGTGTACACCAGTGATGTAGAGTTTGTGGGGAAAAATCAGAGTGAAAGGTGTTTGCATAGTTTATAGTAGTGTGCTGGGCTGGGCATCTGCCTGTGTAATTAACTGATTCTGATACATTTCACCTGTCAGCTATGCTAGTTCTCCTGGATTACTTTCCTACTACTGTTTTCCCTTCCCATTGCCTTCTTGTTTAAGCCCCAAGGTTTGCCGCGCATACCCATTCCCCAGATATGAACGGAGCTGCTATTTCCTGTGTTTTTTTTTTGTTTGTTTAAAACCCTGTGTGCCATGCATACACCTGTTTAGGTAATGTAAATACTGCTAGGAAGCTTAAGACACACCCCTTTCCTTAGCTGTGCTTAGTTAAGGGCAAACATGGATCACTGTGCTCCATTGAGCTCACAGCAGTCATGACACACCCCCTCATGAGGTCATCTAGCTCTTGGGCTTAGACCATGGTGTTATTGCACCTACATGGTTGAGTGCAAGCTATTGTACCAGCCTTGAAAGAAAAGGCTGGAAAGATATGAACAGCAATGTATTGGGTAAAAAGTGGATTCATTTTCATATTTTTGTTGTTCTCAAGATTGTCAGTATAAAAACAATTTTTAAAGAAGTACTTTTTAAAGAAAGTTTCTTAAAAAATTCTTTTCACTTTAAACAAGAACAGTTTTTAGTAAAATTAGCATTATTTAATAATTACTTTATTTATTCCTAAAGTTTGAAGTGATTGGTTTGGTTTTGACCTATCAGTTTAGGTTTATGTGTATTTAAGAATTTGGCTGCCTGTACCTATTGCATTGATGAAGTCAATTTTTTTGTGATGAAAGTGCTCAAACTGTCATATTGTGAATAAAGGTGTGTTTTCCATTTGCCCTGCTGGTGAATTTTTGGTTTCAGTTTGGACTTTACATCAATGTTTACCACTCATTTGTTTTTGGGTGCAAGCTAGCAATGAGGGAGATTTTGTGATTCAGTATCATTCCCCTCATTTGCATAGAACTGACTGCTAATGCATGGTTACAAAACTGACACTCAGCCTTCCCCCTTAACAACAACTATTCCACGGTCTTGTTGTGTTATGCATGCCATTGACTATTATGGCAAAATGATGACTCTGGTTTAAAAGCTTATTTCCAGCTTTTTTTCTTATTTTCGGGCCGATCCCATTTGCGCACCACTGCCCTATGCTTAAACGGCCAAAATCGGACAAAAAAGTTATTTTTTATCATTTTGAAACTATTTTTCATGCCTATGACCATATATTTGGCTGTTGGCATGCCTAACCCTTGTAATACATGTTTTTTTGCTATTTTTATGAGCTGTCATGCCTCAGTTTTGTAGTTTGCAGAAATGTATTCAGCTACTGGCTCAATACATTTCTGCAATCTATACTATTCCTGCACGGACGTCTGTCTGCTTCCTGGATTGCTAATTCACCCCATTTGCATGGTTTTCACCAGCAAATGAGGTAATTAGCATACAGGGGCTGTGTCCGTGCAGTAATAGTGCAGGAGCACTCATGCACGTCCCGGGTGCTCATTCCTTGATCGCACATCGGCCATATTACCTGCAGCAGCTCTTGCACTATTCTTGCATAACGTGCAGAGCTTGCTGAATCCTGGGGAGAGATTTTCACTCTTTGGGCCACCACTGCAAACAAGCCTTGTGCCCAGATGGACTTTCAGGGTAAACAAAACAAAAGAAAATAAATAATAAATGAAATTAAAAAGAAATAGCCATTGTTTTTAATAAAGCTTAAAACATGGTCAATAGATGACTCAATCAACACTTGAAATGGCAGCTACAGTTCCCAAATAATTAACACTGGAACTGAAATGATTACATTAATGAATGTATATGCATTGAATACTAATAGTGGGCCCTCTATTAAAATTAGCAGCTAATTTTTATATTGATCAACTATCTACATACTAAGGTTATTGTAATAATAGCTATGAACCCCTCAGTATACAAATATAATCTACCAACTAAAAAAGCACAAGAAACATATTTTGTGTGCATATATATGAAAAATGTTGGATTACTATCAACATGGAAAACACTCTGAAGGCTGCAAGGCATTCTGACATAAATTGAATGCACTTACTTCACTCCTCATTCTTTTCAAGATAATAGACTTTTTAATTTTAGTCAGAAAATTACTTTTAATTAGAAAATAATAAAAAAAATCATATAGACTAGCGTGATATAATTCTTTCTATGATTATAGTACTGTACCTAAGAAAATAAATTGTGCAAGAGTCTTTTGCCTCAACTAGTTAGAGAAATAATATAGTCCTTCTGGAAACGTCAGATACTTTAACAGTTATTAAAAAATCCTAAAAGCTAATTTGCAGTACAGTTTTTTGGAAATATGTCACCACAGATATCTTAGAACTTTTTAAAAGGCTTTTTACAAACATTTTACAAACAAATAGCTGGTGTGCTAAAATGGAAAATGTATAAAATAGATAAAATAATTTGAATCTGAAGTTAATAAACTTACACAAAGTACATATAACAAAATACAAAACTTAAAAAAATAAATATATACAAAGTTTGCCAGAGCTGGCAGTAAGAGCTGTGGTAAAAAGGGTCTGTTTAATCAATACATAGATTTGTGATTCATAGTCATTCTTAACTACCACAAGTGCAAGTCAGCACTTTCAGTGTGAGGTGGGAGATTGGCCTAATGGTTAAGGTGTTTGCCTTGCAGACAAAAGGTGCAGAGTTTGATCCCCACATGGCGTAACTGGCTAGGCTTAAGATAGCCTGAAAGGGCAGGTGTCCTAGTACTAAACTATGAGCTTCTTGTAGTAGTTAAAAATGGCAGCCCATGCACTGAATTGGTGCACACATTTCTCTTCTCTGCCCCAGAGTTGTCAGAATGCTCCTGCCATCTCTTTTTATTTTTTTTGCCCCTGCCCTCATTAATCACAGATCCTTACAGTCAGCCAACAATGCCAGGTGTTAGCACTTCATTCCTATTGTATGTAATATGCATTGTGCTGCTACTGCTGGCACTCTGTTGGCTTTTTAATGAGTCCTACAGTAAAACTTTTCCTAGGTGTCATCTAGTGCTCCGCCCAGTTTCATGATGAAACCTCCCGCAACATACAGACACTCCAGCTGTTGTCTTGTACCTCACCCCTTGTACATCACAGTCACAGAGTGCTGTAATCACTGAATCATATCAAACAAATAGTAAACCACGATGCTTTGCCAGAGATGGCCTGCACCTGTCTCCCTTGGGATTCTGGCTAAGGCTCTTGCCACCCCTATAGTGCCTTTTTTAGGCAAGGTTCAAATGACAAATTCACCACCGTAACAGGTACAAGCAAGCAAAATATGAGGGTAATGTTATTTAAAGCTAGAAGTATAAACCTCAAAATGCACTTACTCGAGGCACTCCTTAAAATGGAGAACATCAACATCTGTGCAGTGACAGAGACCTGGTTCAAAGCTCCAGAGAGCACCCCTGCATTACCAGGCTATAATTCACACCACACCTTTCAGCCACCTAACCTGGACCGAAACACTGAAGGCGGAGGTGTGTCCATATTCATTAAGGATATCCACACCTCCAGGCTAGTTGCTCAGCATAATGCATCCGAGATTATCCAAGTGCAACTAACTCTGGGCAAGACTGCAATCCAAATTGTAGCTTGCTACAGAACCTCCTCCATGCCCCAGGATTCTCACTCCTCATTTCTTGATACACTGGAAAATATTAGGGTACAACCTAACACCTTAATAATGGGAGATTTCAACTACCCCACCATTAACTGGGAAAACTACTCATACCAACTCTTGTGCTCAATGTTTTCTGGAATTCATAAATTCCAACGCCTTGGATCAACTTATCCACACCCCCACTAAGGGGCAGCAATATCCTAGACCTGGTCATTACCAACATGGGCAAACGGTGTTCCACACCAGAGGTCAATTCCTCGTTGGTCAGATCCGACCACAAGCAAATCACCTTAGACATCCACATCCCACCCCCACCCCCATTAGGGAAACCACCGTAAAAAAATTCTCTAAAGCCAACTTCACGCTTCTTAAGACAGAAGTGGCAAATTTCACAACAGCCATGCTGATGGACAATAGAGGTACAACTGCTGAATCCTATACAAATGCACTTTATAAGCACTTACATGAGTGCATGGATCGTGCAATCCCTAACAGAACCATGATGCTATCCTCCAAAAAAAGGAAGCCAATCTGGTGGTCCCCTGCCATAAACAAACTCTACAACAGAAGAAAGAAACTGTTGCAAAATAGAGTAAAATCCCATGATTGGAGGAACTCCGTGGTCAGCCTCAGTAAAAAGCTGAGATCCCTCATAAAATCCTCCAAAGCTAGTTATAAAAACAAAATTGCCACTGATTCTAAAGACAACCACAAAGCATTCTATAGCTATGTCAAGAATCTCAATGGCAACACTCAGATCTGTTCTGAGTTACAGCACAATGGCACTAAATATACAGAACCAACTGATATTGCCAACATCCTGGTAGATGGGTACAGTGCTAACTTTACCCCTCTCTCACGCCCTAAAGGGCCCATCTCTATACCGGAAGAATGCAAAGTTCCTGTAATCATGGCTGCACAGGTAAAAAACACACTCACCAAAGCCAAGAACACATTATCCATGAGACCTGACCACATCCCAGGCTTCATTCTACATGAACTACAGAACGAACTGGCACCCCACCTAAGTACCATGTTCAATCATAGCCTCACCTCAGGCTCTGTGCCCACTGAATGGTGCACAGCAACGGTTATCCCACTCCACAAAGGGGGAGCCACCACGGACCCCGGGAACTACTGCCCCATTAGCCTGATAAGCCTGGTCTGCAAGGCTATGGAACATATCATCATGGAACTTATAAACAATGACATTGGTAACCTCCAAAATCTGGACCCTATCCAGTTTGGGTTTGTAAAAGGCAGATCATGTCTCCTAAACCTGATAGACTTCATTGAAGTGGTCACCAAAGCCGTAGATGAGGGTAAGGTGATTCACACAGCCTATCTAGATCTCGCCAAGGCTTTTGACACCATCCCCCACTCTGGAGTTATAGATAAACTCACTAAACTAGGTATAAATTCCTATGTCACAAGATGGGTTGCCAACTGGCTCTCTGACAGAACCCACACTGTGAAAGTAGCAGACTCTAAATCCAACTTCAGACCAGTAACAAGTGGAGTACCACAGGGTTCAGTCCTAGGTCCTCTCCTGTTTTGTATCTACTTCTCTGAAGTACAGGCTAGCACAGAAGGTCTTTGGCTAACAAAGTTCGCAAATGACTGCAAACTAGGAGCCATAATCAAAATTCCTAATGATGTGGACATCCTACAAAAGAGCCTTACTAAGACAGATACCTGGTGTCAAAGCCATGGCCTCAAGCTCAATGCCAAAAAGTGCATTGTCATCCCTTTTGGTAAAAACTCTGTACTCATGAACTACCACATTGGCGGTAGTCTATTTAACACTGAAAGTGTGATAAAAGACCTTGGGACACAGGTGGACAGTAGTCTCTCCATTGATAATCACATTGCCACAGTAGTCAGGAAATCCTTCTACGTGGCACACCTCATCACAAAAGGTTTCTCATCCAGGAAAAAAGAGGTCATTGTTCCCCTCTACCCATCACTTATTAGACCCATTATAGAGTACAAACCCCTTTTGGTATGTACCTCACAAGACATCTACAACAACTGGAAAGGCTGCAGAAATACCTCACAAAGAGGATTACCGGCCTCACACAGATGCCCTACGCAGACCGTCTCAAAACACTCCAGCTTTACTCAGTCGCATATCACCTACTTAGAGGCGATCTCTGCCTAACATACAAAGCTATGTCAAACCGAGAGCTGTTGGACATGCTCCACTTAAAGAAATCCCAATCTCTCTGAGCTACACACTCTAGGGACCTAAACCTTGTCACCACAATAAACAGAACATGCTGGAGGGATGGATTCATGTCCCAGAGATTTCCCATACTGTGGAGCAAACTACCTATTTATATTTAACATCTCTTCAAGAAAAATCTTGATGATTGGATGGGAGATAGGAAATTTACCCTGGTGATCACTTCTGTGGCTCTGCTTGACAGGGGAATAGGAAAATAATTTTCTTGGGTGGCAAAAGTCATGGTACCAAATGCCTAGGCTTATATAGGCCCTAGGGCCAACAGCCTAGTACCTACCTATGAACCTATGACCTAAACATTAGAGTTTCACACTTATTTTTATCTAAAATAACCCTGGCAGTACTGATTAGTAAGCATAGTGGGTTAATGCTGCAGACTTTCTGTATGGAAGATTTGAAATCTTTTCTCCATTTTACTTTACATATCTTCCCTTTTTAACACTTAGGTAATCTTTTCATCCATCCCTGGTGTCAAGTAGTGATGCAGAGGACTAATATGCTCTGTGTGAGGTGGGATGGTACAGGGCTTGAATCTGTTTGGGGGCACACTATGTACAGTAGCCCTCATGGCTAGTGTGCCACTTCATCTTTCTTTCTTTTTTTTTTCCTGTTTTTTTTTAAGGCACAATGTTAAAAACTTCTTTCTGGTGACTAATGTCCCCTCACAGTCATGTATATTTTAAAGGAAAGCTGCGCCCACATTCTAAAAAAAAACAAACATGCTTATTTCATCATGTCTTGATGTTTCCTACATTTTAATACCATTTTTGGACCCTATATACTTTTTTAAATATTTTTAAATCTAATTCCAGAGTCTGCCCACATGGAGTCCAGCATCTTGCTTTTTTAGTCTACTTTTAGGTATCCCACAAAGCAGTGATTGGCTTTAAAATATTACATCATAGCCCCTAACTTATGTTCAGTGCATTGGCTTTACATGTGTTTTCACATATACACTGCTTTGTTTTAGTCAGTCAGGTTTAATTACCATTTTTTGTTTTTCATTGACTTCTTAAAAGTCAGACAAGGATAATCACACAGAACAGTATTCTCAGAGCCTGTTACTTCTTTTTCTTTCTAAAGTGGTCAGTTTTCATTCTTTTGTTATGCCTGAGTTATCCCCTCCCTCAGACACCTAACCTTCATATCTGTTAAATTGGCAAATTTGAGCTGTTTGCTGTTGTGACTGATAGATCACAGCAGGAGACAAAATTCATGTGCTGAGAATACTGTTCTGTGTGATTATCCATGTTTACCTTTTAAGTAGTCATTGAAAAGCAAGAAATAGTAATTAAACCTGACTGACTAAAAGTAAGCAGGATATACGTGAAAACACATGTAAAGTCATTAAATACACTTACAGGGGCTTAGGGGCTATGATGTAATATTTTAAAGCCAAACACTGCATTGCAATGCAATCAGCACTGACTGAAAAAAATCAAGACGTTAGACCCCATGTGGGCAGTTTTTGGAATTGCATTTAAAAATATTAAAAAATAAAAATATACCGAGTCCAAAAGTAGTGTTAAAATGTAGGAAACATCAAGACTTGATGCAATAAACATGTCTTTTCAGTCTGTGGGTGCAGTTCTTCTTTAAATATCATGTAGGCATTATGTTAAAGAGGTGCCTCAGGGGTATCTAGGGTTCCCCCTAATGTTGCAGAATTTGCTTGTTATTCCCCCAAATGCACACACATACACACACATGCACACAGCACCCTACCTGATCACACTCACCTGCACACTCATCCATCCACCTATACAAACACACATGCATACAAATGCACAGAAACATAAACACACACACACCCACACATACAGTCCCCCAACCTGATCACAGTGACAGACACACTCACCCATGCAAACACACACAAGTGCACATATACTTACAGACACACACACACACACACACACACACACACACACACACACACACACACACACACACACACACACACGCACACCAGTCTAATCCCCTAACTAATCACTCTATTATGACCTCCCAAGCAGACACACACTCAGCATACAGTCACATATGCAGCCCCACACAAACATGTACACACAAGCACACATACACCCTGGCATTACCTGTCTGCAATACTCACCAGCACTTACTGCTACTGTAATGGGTAAACATGAGCTTTTGGCCATTTTCATTAACATGAGTAGCCATGACTGGCCATGTTGATTTTCAAAGCCATGCAATTCTCTGAATTTCACAGTTGCTGCTTTACTGCATGAAGTTCCAAGAGAGAGCACAAGACTAGGTAGCATATGCCCAGCCACTGAAATGCCTTATTAGCATTTAGCATGGATGCGCTGACAGCCCACTGTGGCACAGCATGTCTCCTTGCTAAAGCACAGTGGTAGGGCTGTGCCTGAATTTGAAATGGTTACCAGAGGGTGTATTCCTTGTCTACACTTTGAATTAACCTTTCTGAATTAGTCCCACAGAGTGCATTATGCTGTCCAACACACAAATACAAATCTAAATAATTTCCTTTACAAATCAGATCATTATTGAAAGAAAGGTCACACAACTGCTTTGGCACAGGAGCAAATGTGTGGAAGGTATTAGCATATAGGCACAAAGAAGATTGGAACACAGATTTATCTAAAGTCTAAAAGGAAACAGGCAAGAATAACTGACACTTACAAGTTGCTAGTTCTGCTGCAGTAGTTCTGCCGCAGCTCACACACATACTCATACCTATGGACAGTTTTAAGCATCCAATCCACCTACTGCATGTCTTTGGAATGTGAGTTGAAACTGGAGCACCATGAGCAAACCCACGTGAATACAGGAAGTAGAGGCAGACTCCACACAGAAGGCACCCCAGCCGAGAATCCAATGCAGAACCTCTTACTGTGAGGCAACAGCACTATCTGCTGTGTCACTGTGCCACTCTTGAGCATCATTATATCCCACTAAATGAAGGCAAGATGTTGTTCCAGATTCAATACTCTCAATAGATTCCTGAACTTTAATCATTGCTCTCCTTCACTGGCCACAAAACTGATATGGACCTTTACCTTATCTCAGTCCAACATCTCTTAGCCATCCATCCTGTAGATCCCATTAATTTTCTGTTTCAGACCCACACTATAGAACTTACCACCACATTCCAAACATTCTTCCCTTCATAACCTTTGAAATGCCACTGAAACATAAACTCCTTAAATCAGCTCACTGGATGTGCTTTACTTCTCATGCCAGTACATGCCAAGAGTACAAATACCCAAATATCACTCACCTTACTCTTTCACAATACTTAAATAATCCATTAAATCTTCCTGAATACCTCTTCTTCATAGGTTCATAGGTTCATAGGTAGGCACTAGGATATCAGCCCAAGGGCCTACGTAAGCCAACTCAGCAAGTTTCCATGGCTTACGCCACCCAAGAAAGTTATTTTCCTGTGCCACAGTCAAGCAGAGACACAGAAGTGATCCCCAGGGTGTATTTCCTATTTCCCATCCACTCATCAAGATTTTTCTTGAAGAGTGCTAATGAAGAACTTTGCTTGACGTAGATGGGTAGCTTGTTCCAAAGTATAGGAAGTCTCTGGGATAGGAATATATCCCTCCAGCATGTCCTGTTTATTGTGGTGACAAGGTTTAGGTCCCTAGAGCATGTAGCTCGGAGGGATTGGGATTTCTTTAGGTGTAGCATGTCCAACAGCTCTGGGTTTGACATAGTTTTATATGTTAGGCAGAGATCACCTCGGAGTAGGTGATATGCTACGGAGTAAAGCTGGAGTTTTTTGAGGCAGTCAGTGTAGGGCATTTGTTTGAGGCCAGTAATCCTCTTTGTGAGGTACTTCTGTGGCCTTTCCAGCTGCTGCAGATGTCTTGTGAGGTACATTCCAAAAGGGGCGATGTACTCTGGGTCTAATGAGTGATGAGTAGGGGGGGACAATGACCTCTTTTTTCCTGGATGAGAACCCTTTTATGATGAGGTGCCATAAACAGAAGGATCAGGAAAATCCAGATGGTCTTCCCTTAAATAGGTACTCACTTTTCTATGTATAACTTAACTGCAATTATACTGTATCTAATTAGTGGTGATTTAAAGTTAGTATCCGATCACAATACGTTCTTCTCGTTGCCTCTAAACCGCTGTACTATTGTATAATGACAGCACCTGTGATTAAGTTATTGATTGCCTATAACAGGTTCTTATTATTGCTAATATGTAAAAGACCGTGGCTGAAAATGAGCCTTGGCTGACCATTCCAACCATCTCATCAATAAAGAAGTAAAGGTAACATATTTTTGCAAGAGGTGTAATGCATCCTTCTACCTAAACATAATAAATCACCTGACATTCCTACAAGCTTTAGACTTACCTTTATTTCTGCAACCATGCAATTTTATACTAAGATCTTGGATAAAAGTCATAAATATTTAATTTGAAAAATACACATAAAGACCAAGCTGGCTTCATACAGGGCAGAGATATCAGAGAACACATTACAACCCTCTTAATTGGTCTTAAATCTGTAACATTCTTTTGCACCGTGACTGACTAACATAGTAAACTTTGGGAAAGCTTTTAATACTGCCCAGTAGCCTTGTAAATGAAAAATAATGGAAAAAATATCATCATGTCTATATCAGTGGTGTAAGGATCATGTAATCTAACTGTCTACTTCTATGTTGACCAACAATACAGTCTCATTCCCACAAAAATCAAGATAATTTTTTGAAGATTGCCTCATCCTTAGACACCAATTAAACAGATATTTATATACCATGGAAATATCATTAAATTACTTTGCAGGGGCATCTGGTCTCAAAACCAGCTTTGCAAAAACAGAAATCTTCCCATAAAGCATAGCAGGGATGATGCTTACCCGTTTCTAAGCAGCAAATGTTCAATTAAATATCTTCTCATTCCTATTGTTGATGCCTTTGCCCAAATAATTGATCCGAATGCTTATAATTGGAACCACAATCAATTATTATAGACTGGTTATGCTGTTTTTATCAATAATTGCTTTTATTTTTAAGATAGTAATTCTTTAATACCATAAATGTCTGAAAAACTAAAAGAAGTGCTTAATTTCCTATTATGGAAAGGCAAATGCATACAATCTCACAACAGAAAGTTCATGGAAACACTTAACTGTGATATCTTTATTTATTTTCTTATTTATTTATTTGATATTTGTTAACCAGGATAGTCCATCTGAGCAAAACATTTTTTTCAGTGGAGGCCCGGGGAGAAAAGCTCCACAGTACAAGTAAACAAGGAAATTCACAAAACTGAAGATGAATACAGTGAAACATTTACAACAAAACATGTAGATAAAGCTCCACAGTACAATACAGCAAGAGGCATTATAACATTTAAGAAAAAACATAGCAAAGAAATGTACAATAACACATTTGAAAGAATTTACAAAACACGTTGGGTTATCTTCAAAGGTTAATTGTACAATACAGAGCAGTTAAGTTTGTTATGGTAGTAGGGAAGGGAGGAATAGAGAGGACAGTGATAGAGAAAGGGGTGGGTTCATGTGGGATGATTATAGAGGCACATCCATGTACTATTAAGGTACCTTTTGAGAGTTTTCTTGAATTTGTGGATGTAGGAAATGGTTCTAAGGTTCATGGGGAGCTTGTTCCATGCAAGGGCAGGTAAGTAACTGTAGAGATTCTGTCCAATAGATTTTTTTAGGTTTGTGAATTTGTAAGAGATATTGGCCGGAGCTTCTGAGGATTTTTTAGATTTGTGAATTTGTAAGAGACATTGATCAGAGCTTTTGATGGATTGAGTGGGCTTATAAATTGAGACAAGTGAGGAAATGCTAGGGCAATAGGAAGACTTATTCAAAATAGTATGGATAATGAGAAGTTGAGTAAATAAGAGTTGGTTAGGAAACACTAGCCAGCTGAGTGTCTGGAGAGGATGAAAGTGGTGTGATCCTGAGAGCAAATTGGCTGCAAATCTAGCAACTTTGTTGTAGGTGGTTTCAAGTTTGGAAAGTAGTGAAGACTGTAAGTTGGTTAAAACTTGAGAGCTGTAAAATAGGTTGGGGAGAAGGTAAGCTTGGGCTAGTGAGATCCTGGAGTTGGGTGTGAGGAACCTTTTATTTCTATAGAGTAAACCAAGCTTTTGGTGGGTTTTCTTGATGCAGTTTAGCACACGAAGGTCAAATTTTAGTTGATTGTCCACTATTACTCCAAGCAGTGTAGTGTGTAATTCATCTATGATCGTAGTGTTGTTGAGGGAAGAGATTGTGAATGAGGATTTAAGATGGCATAGTGATTTTGGGAGGAAGAGATGTAGTTTTGTCTTTTTAGGGTTTAGTATGAGTTGGTTGTTAGTAAGCCATGTTTAAGTGAGGTTGAAAGATGTTCATGTCAGGGTTAGTAGGTCAGTGGGACTGTAAGCAATAGAAATGATGGTAGAGTCATCTGCGTACTATATGAGGAAAGACTGAGGACAGAATGTGTGAAGTTGGTTAGTAAAAATGTCAAAAAGGAGAAGGCTTAAAACAGAGCCTTGAGGGATGCCCATTTTGATGGGGAGAAAAGGAAAAAGAGCAGACAGTCATTTTACAGACTGCAGTCTGCCTGTGAGGTAGCTATTGACCCAGGAGATAGTTGCTGAGGAGAGGTTGAGTTGAAATAGTTTGGAGAGGAGGATGGGGTGAAAGACAGTGCGAAAGGCTTTGGAGAGATCTAAAAAGATGCAGGACACTAGTTTAGCATTGTCTCTAGCTAGGGAGATGGAGTTAGAAAAGGAAATAAGTGCAGTTGTGGTGCTGTGGTGGGGGCTTAAGCCATTAATTAAGTTTTCATGAGTAAGATACGCTGATATTTGTTTGTAAACACAGTGCTCAAGAATTTTGGAGAGGGGAGAGAGTATGGCATTATGCCAATAATTAGAGAGCTCAACAGAATTTCCACCTTTGTGGATTGGTACAGTGTGGGGCTTTTTCCAGAGGGCAGGAACAGTAGATTCCCTAATTGAACAGTTTATGAGTATGGAGACAGGATATGTTTGGAGTAAGCAGCAGCTTTTAGGAAGATAGGTGGCAGGTTGTCAGCTGAAGGAGAACCTGTTTTAAGTTTGATAAGAAGTTTTTTGATGTAGCTGGTTGGAATGGGCTTTAGGGAGAAAGAACTGTTTTGCAGTTGTGGGTGGTAAGGGGTGTGGGGCTGGTTGGGTGGACAGTTTTCATAAATTTGCTGATGGTATCTATGAAGTATGAATTGAAAATTGAAGCAGTTTCAAGGGGTGGGTTATTGGGGCAGGGTTTGGGAGTTTAAGGATTTCCAGAGTGGAGAATTTTATTGACAGCATTCCAAAATATTTTAGGGTTTCTGGGTTCAGTATCTTGGGGGTGAGAGGTAGTAGTTCTTTTTGTCATTAGGGTTTCTGGGTTCAGTATCTTGGGGGTGAGAGGTAGTAGTTCTTTTTGTTAGAGTTTATGTTTTATGATTAAATTTCAGAGTTCCTTATATTGTTGGTAGTGTGTGGGAGATTTGGTCTTAGTCCAGAGTTTCCAGGCACAATCTTTGTCATGGATAAGAGATTGAGTAGAATTAGACAGTCAAAGGGAACACCATGGTTTAACTCTGACAGTTCTGGGATGGGCAAGGGAGTTCAGAATGTTTAGGAAGATGTAGCTGAATTGAAGGCCAGCTTCATCTAGAGGGAGGGGAGAGAGGAAAGACCAGTGAATGGCAGGGAGAGAATTATTGAATGTATCCAGGTTGAAGTTGGCTAGCATTTGGCGCTCTTTAAATTTATGAGGTCTAAAAAGGTAGGGTGAGAATCTTTGGAAATATATAGGGTAGTGGTCACTGATTGAGTCTGATAGGGATTCAGGGTAGTGATAGAGGTCAGGCTTAGAGACAAGTATCCAGTACAAGATAGAGCAAGTATTTGTGGGTTTATGAAGAAAAGTAGGTGAAGAGATAAGTTGGGTGTATCCGTACTGGTTTATGCTGGCGGTGGGAGAGTTAGAGATAAGAGTGAGCCAGTTGATGTTAACATCGGCTAGTATTATTGTTTCATTATGTATATTGTCAGACTTCCACTGGAGGATTTGTTCTAATAGGGTGTGTTCTCTCCAGGGCATATAAAGATGGCGACTATGGTTAGAGTTTTATGATTGTTGAGTTTGCAGTTGGCAATAATGAGTTCAGTTGGATGAAAGGAGGAGGAGGGTTAATTATGGCAGATATGCATAGGAGGTGAGAATGCAGGAAGTGGGGAGTACAGAAAGTTGGGGATCAGGGAGGGCAGGATTAAGTTTGTTAGTTACAAAGGTAATTAATGTGGAGGTGGGTGAGAATGGGGGCAGGGTATGGGGTGTGGAGTGAGCCCGAGTGAAGCGAGGGTGAATGGAGCGGCCAGAAACTTTGAGGAAGCTTGCCTGACAACAGTAGAAACAATCAGTTAGCAATGTATGCCGCAAGACAGTGGAACAGTTAAGAGTAGGAAGTTCCTTGAGGTAAGAAACTTATTCATGTAATAGCAACCTACCACTTGCTGCTTATTATTTGTGTACAGTTTTACAGATCGTAGTGTTAACAGTTGCTAAAAAAAGAGAAGAGCAATGGAGGGAGAAAGTTCAGGGGAAGGGGGAGGGGAGTCTGACAATACTTTGAGTAAGTGAGCGTGCCACTAGTCAAATAAGCACTAAAGTGTTTCACTGCACATAAAGTTGTCTATTGACTTAGCAAACATTTATCACTGTACAGCTACTCCAAACATCATTAACAAATTATCACATGTTACTGAATGTTTGAAAATGAAAACTGATATGGATAGATTTTCATCTCTTTTCACTATACTTAGTCAAACATAAGAATTGTGTAAATATGGATTGGACTGTTAGCATAAAATATACATAGTCTTCATGAAATTAACCTAAGCAGCGGTAATAAACCTATCTTTGGCATCCCCACATAAGTTACAGATGGGTATACAAACTTTTTACAAGTAATTTGTTAACTGAATAAGCCTACTGGACACAACAGTTCCTTTTCAGGACAGCCTGGGTACACTGTTTGGCTGAATGAATTCCTCAGGACATTGAATGAATCAAACCATCTACCCTAAATGAGATGAATAAACTTGTTAACACACCAAATCCATAATCCTCTACTTTTTACTCTAAGAACAATGCATATATCTTAAACTCTTAAACCCTAGGCTAATTTACAGAAATCATATCATTTTTAGTCAAAGGACATTTATCAATAGCTGCAAATTAGAAATAAAATATAGGGATTCGAGTCTTTAGAGATAACCAATACTGAAGATTAATTTCTGTTTAATTATGAGGAGTCTTTAGAGCAGGGGTGTCCAACCTTTTCAGTTGCAGGGGCCGCATTGAGTCAACAGAAATGGTCTGGTGGCTGCATGTAAAATATATCATGTAGACAGCATGTGAGGACCAAAAAAAAAAAGGTCTCTCACGTAAACTGAAGAGCAAAAAAAAAAAAAAAAAACACTACCTCCACTCCACTATCACTGCTAGCAGTACAACACAATTGTTGGTGCCAGCAAGTTAATGAAATAATTTTCCCATACATTGTGCAGTAACACAGGCATAAAGGAATATGACCGTGAAAAACTGTCTGAACATATGGAACCTTCCTAGAACTTCGACAACATGATCAATTCATATTTACCTGAAAAATAGGCTCAGATCTGCATGCGCACATACTTACAGAAGTAGAAAGACTGAGGTAAGAACGTCTCATTATACAAAAGCAGTGATTCTGATTAAGTCTTCAGAAACAGCACATTGACCAAGCAGCAAACATTTTAAGAAATCTATTTTGTTACAACTCCCCCAAGATGTGCTAAACTTTAAGCTTTTCCATTTTTAAAGCTGACCCTGAAATCTGTTCATGCAAACAAAGCTATCTGCAACTAATATATGTGCACACACATTTATATACAAACAAAGTTTAAGTTTCAAGGTGGTGAGTAGCCAGTCATCACAACAACACAGTCAACTACTAGCATAGCAGAAAAGATTTTTCCAGTTAACCTAAATACTCCCTCAGGCAGTGGGGCAAGGGAGGAGTTTATGCATAACGTAAAAGCAACAATCAACTTGTACACTAGGAATTAAAGGAAATCAAAGTATCCCTAAAATTAAAATCATGCAAGCGGTTTTCCCTTAAAAGTACTCCTCATTGCAATCAGTATTACTATCACTTTAGCAACAGATATGACTAGCTCGATAATATGGCACAGCATTATATTAAACAGCAGCAGCAATACAAATAGAAAATGAACAAAAGGTGCCACATTATGTTCTCCGTCACAAACTTTCCATAAGATGATCATTTTACTGTGTCAAGCTTCATCAATGCCTCTGATGACTGGAGACAGAAGTAATTGTCTGCCAATACCAGGAAAATAAAAACAAACGGTTTGGTCATTCAATAAACTAAAACTTAATTTTTTAACTGCTGGGATCAGGCTGTGAGTCCCACAGCCTCTCCTGCACTTAAATAGAAATAACTCCCATATCACCCTTAAAGAACAGCCACATCCTCAATCTGAACTATAAAGGCCAATCTTTATCCTCAGGACCCACCTCCAGACAGCTAGCTACAAAATGCCATAAAGCTATTGCATAAATGTCTACAATTCATCAGCAAAACATCTTGGAAATGCTTGCGCATACTACATTTAGCATACAGACTCAAAACAAGAAACAGTGTAATGTCAGTCGCTGTTTACATCTTGCTCCTGTTTCATTTTTATTAAATGCTGACAAAAAGAATCATATTTGGTCTTGAACATAGTGGTCATTAAAAACTTTTTTTTTTTTTTTTAAGCTCTTATTTCAAGACCAGAAAAGTAAAAACACTTTTTCTGAATATTTTTAAATATTTCCACCAATTGTATAACTCAAAACTGAAGGATCATTCAACTGATGATATTAAGTGTATGCAGAGAAATACATATTAATTAAAACAAAATTAATAATTATTCATAATTAGCTATCTCTACATGAGCACAAACGATCAGCAGTAGAAAAAGAAAACAAATGCAGCTGTCAATACTTATATCAACCACAATTTCGATTCTAATAGGTCTACTTGAATTATATGAAGTCCAGCTTGTTACAGCCCACTTGGCTGAGCACTACTTACTGAAGTGATATAGCAATAAAGTCCCTGGTCATCGAACAAGACCCTGAAAGGACACAGCACAACTGTTAACACATTTTTTTTTACAAGGAGTAATGGAAGATCCCCTTGTGCTCTTACATAACCCAACTTAAAGTGACACCTGACATCACAGGACCTCAACTAAATCATTATAACTTCTGATGATATACCAGTAGGCAGAGTTGGGGGGTTGCAGTGAGATAGCAGCCTTGCAAAAGCAATTTTCTACACATTTGACAAGTATGCATGTGACTGGAGATATTTTAAGTTGTTAGGCAGCATGTGGATGAGTGAAGATTTCAGTGAGGTGTCACTTCAGTAAACAGTGGCCAATGGAGTATGATTCAAGTACAAGTAGAATCATCATGACTGCGCAAAAAAATGTCAACACAGTACCATATGATATTTGTAATTACCCCTGAAGATTAACATGTCTCACCACAGTAGTTCATATGCAAATTACCTTTGAAAGTCAAAATGTTTCACCATAGTTGAACAATGTGCAATGAAAAGTTTTAATAATGACAACAGACAAAAAAGTCAGACTTCACTACACGTAGGTTTGTATTTTCATTGTTAAAGCATACGATTACTAAACCTAAAGTGGAGCTTGGTTTCTGCTCTAAAACATATAGCTTGCAAGAAATATACATTTCCAAATGCCCAAGAGTGAAGGTCTCACACAAGAAAATAAAGTTTATGTCTGGGACCTCTATGCATCTGCCTGGGGACATTTGCTTCTATTATGAGTAGTCACAGATTAAGATTCCACAGGTTACTTTTCCAAATATTTAAAATAAAGGATGTAGCAGTTCTTAAGAACTCAATATTAGCAGAGCTGCTTAGGTAAAGTTAAAGTTAATCAGCTTCTTAAACTACATTCACCACTTTTCACCTCAAGAAAAACTTAATAAATGTTACATCTGGTCACAAAATCTCCTACTTGCATGTAGACTCCTACAACACCTTATTCGCTCTTAAGTAAGCCCATCTAATCCCATTTCCCACCACCAGTTTACTTTAAATCGGACACTACCAAATGTCTCATTATCTTACGTATCCATTTTCTGCTTTCTATTTGTTGCGAACTTCAAAAACTCCCAAAAAGCAGCAAGTTTGGATAAGGCCAGGAGACCCTTCCACTCAAAGCTAACAGCACATTTTGTTCTTCACTTCTCTTACCAAAATTTAAATTTCTTCAGATATACTTGACCTGAATTCTTACTATAGTCAAATTACTGGCAAAAATTCTTTCTTTCACTACTCAACTAGTTACAGTACACAGGAACGAAGCAGAGAAACACTGTAGGAAACGACCTAACTGACAACGCCATGATATTTAGTAACCCCTTCAGACTACTACAATACAGTTAAATTTAACAGTCTCACAACTGCTACATGTAACAGTCTTAAAAATATCTGGTGTATGACTACCTTTTCAGCATACCTTAACTGATGAACCTTAAATGCATTATACTCATCTTTTTTTTTTTGTTTGTTTTAATATGAATTCTCGATCGTGATTCAAAACAATGCTAAATGCAACATATCTACATCAAAGCTAATACTATTCTGACGTCCCAACATCACTACACATCTAAATCTTTACAATCAGAAAGGACTAAAAATTTGATCTTGGTTCCTAGAACAATGTTCAGAATTTGAACAGTAAGACTGTTATTACATCATATCCCCATTCATAAAAAAAGTGTCTGAATGTTGTATGAATCACCAAAATGCTCTTAGCATATCTTGTATCATTCACAATGTTCAGTCTACTATAACTATAAGCTTACCTGTTAATGCAGAAGATGTGCAGTAAATCCCCCTCACTCAATTCTTTCTGCCGCGATCTCCAAATCCTCTTCCTTCAGCTCTTTAGCGCGAATGCATCTACCGACGCAAAAAACTATGGAATGGTGCTTTGGCACATGCGCACACCAGCTGAAAGACGCTGGCATGAAAAAAACAGGAAAAAAGTAATTTGGCGCATGCGCACAACAGCTGAACGATGCAGACATGAAAAGAAATGGGAAAAAAAGTAAAATTTTAACTTGAGGGTCGCGGGCCGCATGGAAGAGCTCTGAGGGCCGCATGCGGCCCATGGGTCGCGGGTTGGACACTACTGCTTTAGAGTGAGCCCCATGCTAAAGATTAATTTGTATTCAATTTACTGAATTCAAACAATATTTGCAACACATTTTTTCTGAAGAACTAAAAACATTACATATGCAAAGCATTAATATCTGATCATGTCACAAAGCATGCATATAGAGGGATGTAAGAAATGGAATCTGGGCTTAAATAAAACATTATCTTTGCTACAAACAAATACACATTTTAAATAAATTATGTTACAATATTTCTTCATGGCATAAAAGGAGTTAAAAATTAACACATTAAGCTGACTGGATTTCAAAGGAAAAAGTGAACGAGCAGATAACAGATTTTATCAAATCTTTAATGCATCGAACATTGTAAAAGACCTCTTATTTACTACATCTAATGTGCCCCAGTGACGGCTTGTGGCATTGGACTGCAGAACTGTAGCGACCCCAGCTATGTGAAGAAAAGAAAAGAACATATATTTAATTTTGTAAAATAAAAATTATAAATTAAACTGTCTGGTTAAACTTACTGCTCTAAGCGAGTCCGACTGACTCGCAAAGTCCCAGAACTCAAGCTGTGCATGCTCGGCGAGTTCCATTTTTTTTTTTTTTTGTTTTGTTTGTTTGTGTAAATCTGGACTTGGACTGTTGTAACAGCAGTCTAGAATAGAGAGTACTGCATCAGTTGGTGATGCCCAGAAGTCTGTGCAGTTAACCACACAGTAAAGTGGAAGGGGGTTGGACTGCCACATCTGCAGTCACGTACGTGACGTGGACGGCAGGATGGCTACTGATTGGTTCTCGCTCTCTTTCCAAAAAAAGAGAGTGAAAAATAATCAATACAGGTAGTGCACAGTACTTTTCATTAGTCTATGGTGGTGGTGCTACCATTGCCAACAGCTTTTTTGGGCTAAATAAATCCAAAAATTGAGAATAGAATTCCTAAATCCTCTGGATGTAGCTACTTCATTTCATTGTTGTTTGTGATCGTGACAGAGACGGACAGTTAGTCACTGAAGATTATTAGAGGTAGAAGAGAAAGGAAGCCCTACTTTTAATTACATTTTAACTAGTATTCATTGGGAAATTAAGTTATGAGGCAGGCCAGGAACATAAAGATTTATAATAGATTTATTGGGAGGAGGGATTCAAAGATATTGGATGGGATAAACTTTTCTGTAGATTGGAGGGGGTTGGTATTAGGAATGTGGCTCAAATACACAAATACTGAAGATTGCAGGATGCTGTATCACAAAGAAAACTGTCAGCAAATTAAGACACCGTTGAAGAATAGGTATGGCACATGGATAATTGCATGCTAACAGCAGGGCATTCAGAAGTGAAAGAATCAAATGACCAAATTAAGTAATGGTTCTGTCAATGATGACTGTACACCGTCATGGACCATTTGCACATATTTCCTTAAAACAAGGTTCTATGGTACAAACACATGGCTCTGAAAATTGAACTTTTTCTTGCTCAGGCATTCCAGCAGACAGTGAAAGATAACTGTATGATTTTTGGTAAACAATCTTCTTCTTCTTCTTCTTCTTTCGGCTTTTCCCAGTTAGGGGTTGCCACAGCAGATCACCTGTCTGCTCATGATTGGCAGCAGAGTTTTAAGGTGTTGAGTTGCCAGCCCAGAGCCCAACCTGCCAAAGAATGCACACACATGCACACACTCACACCTAGGGCCAATTTAGAGTGTCCAATCCACCTACTGCATGTCTTTGGGGTGTGGGAGGAAACCAGAGCACCTGGAGGAAACCCACACAACCACAGACAGGGCATGCAGACTCCACACAGAAGGCACCCCAGCCAAGGATCGAACTAGAGAACCTCTTGCTGTGAGGTGACAATGCTAACTGCTGCACCACCGTGGCCGCCCGATTTTTGGTAAACAATAAGAAACATAATATGTTTATTTTGATCACATGATTATATTTATCTCTGTCTTTCCAAAGATTTCCAATAGATTGAGCTAAAGGATATGTGCTGAGAGATGCTTTCTGACATTTTTAAGTACATGATGCTGTTCTGCATATTGAACTACTGACTGGTTGAGGGTTTTCGAAAAGTGGAGTTCATCATCTTGTTTTGTAGTAAAGCAACATTTTCTGTATTCTGTGTATATGTGGGTGGACAGTCAGCATACTTCTTTCTGGTGCCCTTTTCCCCAGATTATAGTTTCTGAACTGAAAGAGTGATCTGCACTCTTGTGGGAGGAGACGCTGGACTCTACCCTTCTAAGCTGGGAATTTCTGGTTAAAAGCTTATAGTGCCTGCATATTTGAACTGTTTCTTACTGAAATTGGAGCACCTTGTTTGCTGTAGCATAGACTATATCCAGGCCTGCTGAATCTAGCTTTGTTTTTATAACTTGAGCACTGATCCAGGCCTTTATGTTTTGGAGAAGGTTCCCCTGCACCCCAGTGGCAGGAGTGTGCAGTTAGAACTTGTCTGTTTGAAGACTACAGGAACAGGGCTCAGTTTTGAGATTTTTTTACTGGTTAATTGGGTAATTTGTTTAAAAGCCTTTGCTGATTGCTTGTAGTCATCTAAAGCTGTTTTAAGTGCATTTTTTACTCATTGTAGTTGTTTAAAGCTGTTTTAAGTGTACTTTTTACTGTTTTTGCCTTATTTTCTAAAAAAAAATGTTTTCCTTGTTTCCCATCTTTCTAAGCTAGTATAGTCCAGTTTTCAGGCTAATGCTGAATTCAGGGGTGTGTTACTATTTTCTGAGTTGCCCATACCTTACTTGGATAGAGGGAGGTTTCTCTGTTCACCTGTGAGAGAGGGAGCTTTGAGCAGCCATCATACCTCTCAACTGTACAGATTTTCGCATTACGTCCAGATTTTTGCCTCATATTTTTGGTGTGTTCCTCCTAAAATCTGTATTTTTCTGGCAAGTAGTTGAGTATTGAAGTCATTAAATAATGACAAACATTTGAGTTTAAGATTCCACACCCTTCAGAAAATTCATGCCAATGCAAAACCTATTATTCTATCAACATTCTAAGTTTCTAAGAGCGATATTTAAAACCAGTCCTTATTTGTTCCCCCATCAGTTTAGGCTCTGTCCAGATTTTTTGCTCTAAGAGGTTGAGAGGTATGGCAGCCATCTATCCCTGGAGGAGTGGTTCCAGCCCAGAAGTTAGTAGTTTATAGGCCATTTTGGGCTAATTTCTATCTCTTTCATTTCCCTGCTGTACAAACCATGTTTGCATGGTTTTGCACATCTGGGCAGTGCCGGTTAGATAGGGCTAAATTTATCCCGGCTCAACCAAGTCTCCTCTTCAGTTTTTTCCTTGAAAGTAGTCTAACTCTCAACCTAAGCACTTAAAAAGCATCCTACAGTCCAGCACTTGCTCAGACCTAATAGCAAGCACTAATATACCCTGACACTTGATTGCCCAGCAGGGCAAGGCTCATTATTCACCCCTCATCAACTAAGCGACTAAGCAGCTCACCCTACTATTCAGGCATGACCAAAGGGCAATTTCAGGTATACTCTCCAGTCCAGCTGGTGAACCTGGGTATCCTGAGGCAATGTTACAACTGCCTCATGTACACAGACAACCCTCTCCTCCTACCACAAAACATTAACATATGCGAGAGATGCAATTATATAGACACCCAAAAAACCTGCACCTCCCGTCACAAACCAGACAACACATAAAACATAAAATCAGTGTGCAGCACAATTGCAGCCCTTAAGGCGAAATAACATACCTAACACACTAGTAATGGGTGATTCTACAGTCAGGCATAATGGTGTCCCACTCACTAGGCTGGACAAGGAGAAGGTTACTGTTAGCTGCCTTTCGAGAGCCAGAATCCGCCACATAACACAAGCACTCAGGTTACTCCAGAACAAGTACAAATATGACTCTGCCATTGTTCATATTGGTGTGAATGACCTCAGACGTACCTCCCTGGACTACATGAAAAGAGACATGGAAGAGCTCTCTGATCATGTAGCCCAGGCGGGTATGACCCCGACCCTGAGTAGCATCCTGGCCTCACCAAGAATGATACCGCAGTATAAGGAAAAAATGATAAATTTCAATAATTGGCTAAGCTTCTGGTGTCATTCAAAGGGGATCCAGTGTCTGTCAGCCTGGGACAGCATGCTTGACAAGCCCAATTGCTTTGCAAGAGACGGCTTGCACCTGTCACCCCTAGGCTTTCAAATACTGGCCAAGGCTCTTGCTGCCCCCATAGTGCCTTTTTTAGGCAAGGCTCAAAAGACAAACCCACCTTCATACACAGCACAAATAAAAAAATGATGGTTATGCTACTCAATGCCAGGAGTTTAAAATCTCAAAATGCACGTGCTTGAAGCACTCATCAGTATGGAGAATGTCGACATCTGTGCAGTAACTGAAACCTGGTTCAAGGCTCCACAGAGCACCCCAGCACTACCGGGCTACAACTCTTACCACACATTTCGGCCACAGAACATGGACTGAAACAAAAAAGGAGGGGGTGTATCCATATTCATCAAGGATACCTACACCTCCAGGTTAGTGGCACAGCATGATGCCTCCGAGATCATCCATGTGCAACTAACTAACTAACATCAGGCAAATCTGCAACACAAATTGTGACCTGCTACAGATCACCCTCCATGACCCAGGGCCACCACTCTGCCTCTGGAGACACTGGAAAACATGAAGGTCCTACCGAACACCCTGATATTGGGCGATTTCAATTGCACTACCATTAACTGGGAAATCTACTCAAGTACAAACTTCCAAGTCCAGCGCTTCCTGGGATTTATCAACTCAAATGCCCTGGATCAGCTGGTAAACTCCCCTACCAGAGGTGAAAACATATTGGACCTTGTCATCACTAACATGGGCAACAGGTGTTCCACACCGGAGGTCAACCCGTCACTGGTTAGATCAGACCATAAACTAATCACTCTGGATGCCCACACCACCACCGCCAACCAAGGAAACCACAGTGAAAAACTTTTCTAAAGCAAACTTCACCTTACTTAAGACAGAGGTGGTAAGTTTCACAGCCCCCACACTAAAGGATAACAGTGTCCAAGATGCAGGAACCTTTACAAATGCACTCTATGAGCACCTACAAGGATGCAAGGATCATGCCATCCCTAGAAAAACCAAGACTCACTCTCCTAAGAGAAGGAAACCAGTTTGGTAGACCCCTGCCATAAACAGGCTATACAATAGAAGCAGGAAACTAGTTCAGAAAAAAAACAAATCCCAAGAAGGAAAGACATCCCTGATCAGTAACAGTAAGAAACTAAGGTCCCTCATAAAATCCTCCAAGGCTAACTTTGAAAGAAAAATAGCCAAGGATTTGAAAGATAAACACAAAGCCTTCTTTAGCTATGTCAAGAATCTAATTGGCAACAAGCAGACATGCTCTTAGCTAGTACAAAATAGCACAAAATAGATTGAACCCACTGATGATGCCAACATCCTAGCATATAGATTCAGTGCAAACTTTACCTCTCTTTCACCCCCAAAAGGGCCCACAACAATACCGGAAAAGTGTAGTGCCCTGGAAATGACAGATGCACAGGTGAAAACAGCCCTTTCAAAAGCCAAAAGCACAGAGTCAGTGGGGCCAGATGGTGTCCCAGGCTGCATCTTGCATGAACTACAAAATGAACTAACCCCTCACCTAAACACACTGTTTAACCTTAGACTCCACAGGCTATGTGCCCATAGAATGGTGCGCAGCAACGGTTATTCCGCTCCACAAAGGAGGGGCCACAACGGACCCTGGTAACTATCACCCCAAATGCCTGACTAGCCTGGTCTGCAAGACTGTAGAGCGCATCATCATGGAACTCATTAACAAAGACATTGGGAACCTCCAAACACTTGACCCAATCCAGTTCAGCTTTGATAAGGGCAGATCATGCCTACTAAACCTGATTGACTTCTTCAAGACAGTCACCAAGGCCATAGATGAGGGGAAGGTAGTTCACACAGCCTACCTTGACCTCGCCAAGGCTTTTGACACCATTCCACACTCTAAAATTATAGAAAAACTCACCAGCCTGAACATAAACCCCTACGTCATGAGATGGGTTGCCAACTGACTTACAGAGAGAACTCACACGGTAAGAATAGTGGGCTCCAGGTCCGACTCTAAACCAGCCACAAGGCTCAATCCTAGGACCCCTACTGTTCGGCATGTACTTCTCAGAAGTACAGGCAAACACATGAGGACTATGGCTAACCAAGTTTGCAGATGACTGCAAACTGGGAGCCATAATTGACTCTCCAGCTGACATGGACATTCTCCAAAAGAGCTTTACTGAGACAGACACCTGGTGTCAAAGTCATGGTCTCAAGCTTAATGCCAAAAAATGCATAGTCATCCCATTTGGGAAAAACAATACACCCATGAATTACCACATAGGTGGCAGCCCCCTTAATACAGAAGAGGTAATAAGAGATCTGGGGACCCAGGTAGATAGTAATCTCTCCTTTGACAATCATATTGCCAAAGTAGTAAGGAAATCATTCTATATAGCCCATCTAATTACTAAAGGGTTCGCATCTAGAAATAAAGAGGTTATAGTACCCCTCTACTCATCATTCATCAGACCCATCATAGAGAACAATGCCCCATTTGGGATGTACCTCACAAGACACTTTCAACTGCTGGAAAGACCAAAGAAGTACCTCACCAAGAGGATTACTGGCCTCAAACATATGTCCTATGCAGTCTGACTGGAAAAACTCCAGCTGTACTCAGTCACATATCGCTTACTCAGAGGTGATCTCTACCTGACTTACAAAGCCATGTCCAACTCAGAATTGATGGACATGTTCCACCTAAAGAAATCCAAGTCACTGCAAGCCACTCGCTCTAGTGAGCTAAACCTCGCCACAACAATAAATAGAACATGCTGGAGGGATAGATTCCTGTCACAGAGACTCCCCATGCTTTGGAACAAAAATTTCTAATTTCATTAGGCAGAGCACCTCACTAACACTCTTCAAGAAAAACCTTGACGAGTGGATGGGTAACAGAAAATACACCCCTGGGATCACTTCATTGGCTCTTCTTGACAGAGGCTTAGTTAATCAATGGGGCAGCAAAAGTTGACACACTCTGGCTAGGCTTATAAATGCCCTCAGGCAGGTAGCCTAGTACCTACCTATGAACCTATGAAAAGCATCTGTATTGTCTTTTATACAGTGCTGGGTTATGAGCCTCATAGGCCTGGAGATGAAACTTGAGAGCCTCTTTATTTGAATAGACAATTGAACAGCAGTTTGCACCAAACTGGAGAGAAGTAACAGAGCTTCATCCCTTCTGGTATACAGTCTTAGGGTTATTCACTTTTGGTAGGTGCCTGCTGGGCTATTTCAATTATGTAAAAGGTTTTTTACAGTTCTTAAATTCCACGAGATTTTGCAACAAAATGTTATGCAGGTAACAGATAAGTGAGAGGTTCAGCTGTAATAGAACAATATTTGCTATGACTAGTTTAAGGATGTTTTATATTTAACTGCAATTCTTTATGGGGTATGTATACTGGCTTCTGTGTTTATTTTCTAGTTTACTTGTACAGATGATTATTTTTTCTCATCTTAATTCTGCAATTGTGTTTTCCAGTGTCTGATAACATGCCATATTTAATTCTGCAAGGTACAAATAATAATACATTGTACAGATATTAAATGAATATGTCAGATGCAGAAGTTGAGTGTGGGATGTGTGCTTGTCATAGCAGATTTCTCTGTACCTTAAGGAAGTCTGTTGCTGCACTGCTGTGCAAAGGATGATTAGCTGTTTTGTTTTTAAATGATGTTTGTATGTTATTCAGACTTAGATTATGGAAATTATGATTTTTTTCATATTTTGGTAAATAACTTTGCAAGGGAGCATCTGAATGCTTTTAAGTAATACCTCATTTGAAGACAGTATTGATAGGTCCAACATAGTAAATGAACTGTGCCTGTATGGTGTACACATGTACATATATCAAAGTTTGTATTGGACTTTGGTTATGATAACTATGAAATTATTGGTAAATAACGTTGCAAGGGAACATGTCAGTGAGCCAAGTAATACCTCATTTTGAAGGCAGTGTTACTCCTTACAACATAGTAAAAGAACTGTGTCTGTGTACTGTACACATGTACAGATATCACAATTTGTTTAGTCTTGTAGGATTATGAAAATTATACATTTCCAATACTTCTCATTATTATGCCCATATCTTTGCAAGGCAGCATGGTGATGACACAAATGATACATCATTTTGAAGCTGACCCTGAGCACACAACTTGTACACTAATATGTAGTCTCTGTCTGATACAGGTGATGAGATAATATGCTTTGTTTATTTATCGGTTATGAGAAATATTATATTAATCATATTTCTGTGAATATGTCCATCACACAGTAATGGTTAAGGTATGATTTTAAAGCTGACATTAATACAAACAAATTAAATACAAATTGTATGGGTCTACATGGTACATTGACCAAGATATTGTGCTTTTGCTTTTCCAAAAAGGTAAAAAATATGCACATTATCAGCATTCCTAGCCAAATATTTAATAATGACTTTGATACACACTATCAACATTTATACTGTTGGAAAGGTCAGTGTCTGCTGAACAACTTTCGCATTTACATTTTTAGTCTAGCTCTTATAGTTAAAGAGTTATGAACATTTGTGTTCTGTATGGCATTACAAAAGGATTTTCTGAAAATTAGCTCAGGTTGCACTGTTGTTCCTATGGTGGAATTAATCAGGCAGCTTTTTCTGAGCTGCTCCACAGAGATATGCCCTGCAGGACTGGGAAAAAAACAACTTATGCAACTGTGATCTCACTGCAAAGCCAAAAAGATGTAAAAAACAATGAGGGACTTGTCAGTTCTGGGTGCTGGAATCAGGGATGTTACATTCTAAGAAGTTCCACTCATTGAATGATAGAGCTAATATTTTTCTTAGTAACTCATCCTTGTTAAATATGACTCATAAGAATGGTGAATAAACAGCAAATGCTATCTCATTCCTTTAGACTTTTGCCATTCATATATCCAGAACATAATATACAATCCAAATATTACTATTTTGAGAAAGAACACTTGAAGAGAATGCATGTACTCTAGGCACACGTTACACATACATATATTCAAATAGTATAGGCACAGGCAGTAATGCCCTTCTAGCCTACCAATAACAGATATTTTCCCAAATTAGCAGCTTGGTTCATAGATAGCCATCATTGCCTAGACTTGCTTGCCAGTATGACTGTGCATCTAGGTCAAAAGCCCAAGATAATCGTATTGGGTGAGAATGCATTTAGGATAAGTAATCTGATGGTTTTTCTAGATGATTTTTTTTTAAGCAATGAAAATCGGTTAAGATGACATAATCACTGACAGCCAGTGTCTTTAATTAAAGTCCCAGTTGTGGTTTTTACTGAGCATACATAAAATTACCACTTTGAACCTGTTTTATAATTCCAGTGAAAGTATGCTAGCAAATGTACTTTCCTTTTTTTTCCTCTATCCTCTAAGAATAGATGTTTACATATTTTGCAGTCTTGGTTTCTGCACCTATAGTAGCAAAATGTAATGTAAATTGTTGAGGGACATTATTCACTGAGACCAGCTGCTCAATTTTCAGTTTCAGCCTCATGACAGTGAGTAGTAAATGGCATATATAGAAGGTTTTATAGTGTTTTAAGCTATTTTCTTGAGATGAACAAATTAATAATTAACTATACACTGCAATGGTTTAATATACTCCAGTGAATCATGCTAGCTTCAGGATACATCTGCCAAACACATCTTCTCATCAGGTGCAGAAACAGATTACAAAGTACTGTTTGCAGCATACTGCAGAGGTAAGTCTTCAAACTGACCTGTATATACATGATGTAACAATGTGCTGTGTAGAGTATTCAGCATGTGCCATAGTGACTGAGCATTTATTTAATGTAAATTAAATAGCATGGCCAGCATTGATCCCACTGTACCATATCTTCTCCCCTTTCAAGTTGGCCACACCCCTTCCCATTGGTCACACACATTCAGCTGTCTACTGCGGCCTCCTTTGATTTGAAGTCACCAGCCGCCACTGATGTGCCCCTGTGGAAAAAATATACAGAAATTAATGTTCTCTCCACAACTGGTCTCACCTCATTAACAACATGATGCTCCTGATTTTTATTTTGCTGAAAGTAACATCATAACTCCACTAATGTTAATTTTTCTATACATTCTATTGCTTTGCATGTCATTTTGTGTTAAGAATTTTATAGCAAGGAAATGGGCAAAACTTAATGTTTTTTTTCTGTTTACACAGTATCTGTTCTAATTTTTTCATCCTGTGCCAAACAGAAATTACAGAAACTGAATTCTAATTTATGTTCTTCTCTGTCAAGCTGCTAGCAAATATAAAAAAATATTTATGCATAGTTTAAATATTCAAAAATGTAAATATGCCTTTAATTAAAAACATCTCTATCTGCACTGTTTTAAAAATATGCAAATATTTCTCTGATAATAATAGCTACATTAATTCACTTGCATATGCAGTATAGTATATTCATAGTGCTTAGTATTTTGTATTATGTTTATTGTAGAAGGAAGATTCATGAATGTGGTCTATAAAACAACCAAAGTTTGGTACCTCTAGCAATCCTTAGCAGATATGCTGAAGAGCGAGTTTATCATTTATGAGTAGACTTTGGCTTATGATATGTTGTATGTTATTGTAGTAACCCTTGCTATGTACCACATATTGAGAAAGTATAGTATGCCATATATATCCAATGTGTACCATTTAACTACTGTGTTTATAACAGCATCTGTAGGAGCCATGCATCATACATCCCAGAGAAACCACCATGACATCATTGATGCACAAGGGTGGGGAAGGACTGTGGGTTTGCCCATGTCTGTGGTTGTGTCCAGCTAGATGAGAAGTGTTACATAAATCAATGATGTATCAGCTGCTCTGATGAAGCATTGGCAAGACAGAACCATGAATATGTTGCCAACTCATACACACACACACACACACACACACACACACACACACACACACACACACACACACACACATACACACACTCTGTTCCTGTGGAATTCCATTAACAGTGCAAGAGAATGAGTATTTGTCATTCACTTGAGAACTAGGGGGTTTAGGCCTTGGACCAGGCAGTTGGAGCAATGTTTTAATTTGGGGAGTGGGAGGGCAGTGCTGAGGTCAGGGAACAGAACTGAAGTTTTGGACTTAGTGAGTGATCTGGGAATGTAGGTTTAGGAAGGGGAGTGTTAGCTGTTAGGGAGTGATTCAGAAATTTAGGTTTAGAGAGTGGGATGAGAGTCATAGGATTAAGGAGCAATCAAGGAATTTAGGATTACGGACAGGAGTTTTCAGGTTAGAGAGTGATCATGAAATTTATGCTTAGGGAGAAAATGGGAGAATTATGGTTAGGGAGCTTTCAAAACTTCGTTTATACTCCTAATCTCAGAATTCTCCTCCTGTCTTGGACTTAAGCCGAAAAGGGCAGTTTCTGTGATTGCAGAAAATGCAATGCAGAGATATGTTTAGTTGTAGTGAATAAATAACTAATTATTGGCTAATTTGTATGTGTCTGAATTGTGTGAAGTTATCACTAGTGCTAATCAGTGCTTTCCTGTGTTAATCACCACTGGCAGTCCATGCAATGCATTGCATTGGCACAGGCACCTCCCTCTTGCATGCTGCCATACATATGCATGTATTCAAATATACAAATCCACGCGCACACACACACACACACACACACACACACACACACACACACACACACACACGCACACACACACACACACCTCTCAATAGTCCCTCATTTTAACAGCATTTTGCCTCTTATATATGCACCACCCATCATACCTTACAGATGAATGCAGTGAGTCAATAATATCAGATTTATGTGTAGAGCTTTATACTTTTTTTATTCTTCAGAATATGCTTAGTGCTACAAAATCTGCTCTTCTATTAACTTTTTAAGTAACTTGGAATAACATTTAGAGTTTCTCTGGTGTCTAGTGTTCCTTGACACTACATCCCCACAGATATGTACAGATTCAGACACACACACACACACACACACACACACACACACACACACACACACACACACACACACACACACACACACACACACGGAGGCCATTCATACCCCATGTAAATGTGAAACATGTTACCACACACATATACACATACTCACACTCCACTCATCCTCATCTCCACAGGCACTTACCTGATCCAACCTTTTACAGAGTCTATCCAATTGACTGCAATGAGGAAGCACAGCGCCTTGTCCTTATTCATTGATATGGCTGGCTGTGCTAATTTACACGGGCATTTCTTGGGGGGTGAGCACATGTCTAATTAGCATAGCCCATTTCCCATAATTCTTCATTAGTATTCAGCATGGTTGTGGAGACAGCCCACAGTGGTCATTGCACAGACTGTGTAGAATCACAGCAGTGCGCCCGTAAATGAATCAGCAAGGTTACCACCCGCAGTGCTCGGGCTTATGGGTGGTGGTAGCCCTTTCTGAATCCCAGCCTTAGTATATATAAGTCTGGCTATATGGCCATTAAGTGTCCACTTTCCAGGAATCAGCATTGCAAGTTCTGACATTTTAAATGGTTACTTATGCATTATTTATATGGTTTCCTGTATATCCGTCATGTCCTATGATGGAAAAACAAATAGAAGCTTAAACAAAATAACATTGTTTATAACTGACTAAGAGAAGCAGCAATGCTTTATACAAAAATATTATAATTTATCATCCTGACTGCAGGTTAAAAGAACTGAATGCCATTTCTTGCATTATACAGCTGGTGCTTTAGATTAAATTTACAGCTGTGTAAGATGGGGCCTGTTTAGATATTTCAGCTAAATGTCACAGAATTATACTATACACAGTCTTAACATGCATTCTGAGCTAACACATTTGAACACAGAGATCTCAACAGCTCAGTAAGACTTTATCATAACCTTGAAACATAATATGTGACCTGGATTCATGAATAACAAGACTGACTCTTGCCTGCCTTGGTTTAATTTATCCAAATGCTTATGTTTTACATACCTTGATGGGAATGGTCCCCATTCCTAAGTCAGGGTGTAACTAAAGTTCTCAAAATCAGTTTGGCTCCAGTCTTTGACATCTGATACAAGTACACTTTTCAGCACCAACAGTGTAGCCAGAATTGGCTCTTTTTTAAAGTTCATAAGGAGTTACTTTTATTGGTAACATATTTAGATATGTTTGAAGATTCTATTTAATTAACCCAGTTGCTCCTGCTACAACTGGATTTGTCTGTATATCCTTATTCCACTGTCCTCAAGTTTCTGCTTGCAAGTTCTGATATTTTACAAATGTATGTCTTTCAGTTCTTAAGACACTGTAGTCACTGGGTGTAACATCTTCAATGATCAAGGCCTAGTTATGTCTTTTTCTCTTGAACTACAATACCTGGCCAGTTTGTTTCTACCTTCCCAGCTGCATGTATGGGCTAATCCCATGTAATCATTGCTTCATCATTTTCACAGTGGCAGCTGGTGACTTCAAATTAAAAGGGGGCTGCAGGAGACAGCTGAATGGGTGGAGCCAATGGGAAGGGGTGTTGTCAACAAGAAAGGGGAGTGGCTATACTCAAAACCACAAAAATTGGAACTTTAATTAAATATGCTGCCCTGCGTGCCAAACCGTCATTATCAGAGTCCATTCAAGACAAAATGAAGTGTAGAAGAAAAAAATATTTCAATGCATCAGCTGCATGACAGCTCACTTAATATCTAGATGGAAACAAAAAGGTTGCAAGGCATAAAATAAATTACTTTTTAAATACATTACTGGAATGCCAGTCAAAGTCAAGTATAAGAAAAACAAGCAGCACTCAACTCAAACCACTTCTCCTTGCACTGCAGTTCTAATTATAATTTATATTCAGCTTTATAAAAGTACCAAATAGCATGCTGAAAGTAGCAATCTCTGTGATATCCCCACTTGTAAAAATGTTTCTTATCCAAAAAAGACCTGCTGCCTGACAATGACTATCTGCTTGTTTCATGGGGAAAACATGATCAAAGTAAAAAATGAACAGCAAACAAGAAACAAGCTCAAGATAAATTGATTAAAGGATTACTGCACAGGTTATGGACCACACATGATAGATTGACATTCTGTTCAGTTTATGGGTAAAGCCTGCAAAGATGACTGCAAGTCTTCAACAAAGGTAATGAACTTCTTAAAATACTATAATCCTGTCTTTTATTACAAATACTGTCATATGCATTTCAATACCCAAGGCTTACACGTTATCTAGTTATGTAAGTATTCTCTACATGGCAACAACAAAAAGGCTTTCACTGTTGGTAATTCTTTAATAGTATGCTTATTGAAGCTTACTTGCATCTTACAATCTCAGACAAGCTTACCTGATGGTCATGAAAGCATTGCTACTTAAACACAGAGCAACGGACACTTTCTGAATAATAAGAAGCATAAATCAACAGTATAAAAATATGACAGAAAACCAGAACATTCTGCAAAATCAAGCAAGAACAGATGAAAAGCCACTGTAGTAATGGTCTCCCTTGGATGGTGGGATACTCTGCACACTTACCCTGCAGAACTGCTCTTTGCCTTGCTTGACAAATCCAGAGCCACTACATGGGGGACTGGGGTGCAACAAGTGTGTCACAATTTGAAATGTTTCTGGCTGACGGTGATGGCCCTGACACATTTGTCATACCTCTCAACCTCAGAGCAAGAAATCTGGACAAAGCCATACATAGAAGTGGGACAAAGGCCCAAAGATAAGGACAATATTTAAATATTGCTTTTATAACCATTTTAATAGAATAGTAGGTCTTGAATTAGCATGAATTTTTTGAAGGTTATGAAGTCTAAAACTCAATGTCTGTCATTATTTAGTGACTTAATTCCTAAATGATTTGCCAGAAAACCACAAGTTTTATGAGGAACAAACCAAAAATAAGAAGCAAAAATCTATTAATTCTGTGAAAATATGGACAGTTGAAAGGTATAGTTCAGCTGGGGCTGTCTTTGAGTTTGCTGCCCTTTCCCCTGACAAAATCATGGTCAAATGGAGCCTCCACCCTGCAGCCATTCCAATGTCCCATTACTTGGCTATGCCACTCCATTTACCATAAACACTGTAATGTGCATACTGCTTTACTTCTACACTGATTTGGATTTAATTTGAAAGTTTTATTTTGCATTTTACAGCACAAACACTAAGACATCTGCTAAACAATGCAATGTAGTCTCACAATGAAAACAGACTTAGCATTAAAACTTCTCTGCCCTTGAAACTCACATTCATTGAAACAGCGTTGAAATCCACATTCAAAGAAAATATATTTGGCTAGTATAAAGATTTCATTTGGTCTGTTTTCAAATGATAGGCCCCTTGCACAAAAGACATGCATGCATTGTGTGATACACCTTCCTGATTGTATTAAATTATATTCCTTGTATAATACAGTACAGTTGTTAGAGAGTGTTTTAAATTTATTGTTTTGAACATTTTTTCCAGTAAACAATGAAACAAAATGCATGCACCAATAATGGCAAAACTGCCCAATTGAGAACATTTCCATCATAAAAGTCTACTCAGACTTCTACAATCCACCAGTATCAGTAAATATGCACAATCTCTGTAGAAGTAAAAGTCATTTATAAAATTCCACATTAAAGAGATCTGTAACTAATGAAGAGGTTGCTGCTAGCAAACAACTTTATATTTCATTGTTTCATCTACAAATAAAGTGCCTGCATCTTCGCCACAGAGGACATTCTCAGTACAGCAGCATCCACCCCCTGTGGGAGTAGAACCCACAGCCTTCTGCATCAAAAGCAAATAAGCTACCTGTTGTACTATTAACAATGCAAGCAGACTTAGCATAAGCAACACTAAACTTCTCTTCCCCCTGCAGCTCTCAGCTCCTTGTAAAATCTACTTGAGATTCAACTGTATCTCTCAACTTCACAGCACAAGAAGTCTGGAAAAAGCCAAAATTTACTGGAGCAGGACAAAAGCCCAAAAAACAGGGGCACATTTTAAACATTGCTTGTATAATCTTGGAAATTTGCTAATATAAAATGCTGTGTTACTACCATACATTTCACTGTCAAGTCTTGAACCCAGGACCTTGTGCAAAACAGTCAGAGCAACCACTATGCCAAATCAGCTGTTTTAGGAAAGAGAGGAAGACTGAAACTTAAATGGTTACCATTTAGTGAATTCAGTTCTTACCATAGCTGTCAACCTCGTAGCACAAAACACCTGGACAAATCCAGTAATGGGGGAATACAGCCCTCAAACATATTCAGTGAATTCAGTTCTCATCATAGCTCTCAACCTTAGCACAAAAAACCTGGACGAAGCCAATAATTGAGGAATACAGTCCCCAAAATAGGGACACATTTCAAATATTCATCTTATAAACTTAGAAAATTACTAGAATAAAAGGTTTTGTGTTACTATGTACTTTCTGAAGAATACAAAGTCTGAAATTTAGACACACACAGACACACACACACAGACATATGCAGACTGTCTCTGAGATTACTATATGTTGGGAAAAAGAGAAATTGCAGAGATTCCACAACCTCAATGTTAACCACAAAATGAGGGAAATGCATATCACTTATCACACAGAATCAAAAGAATGCAGCTTACAAATGGCGCCTTACAGCTCTGGTTACAGTAAGCAAATGTGAGACCTACTACAACAGCATCCAGAATCAATGAAACTGCAAAAAGAAACTCCAGAAACTATGGCCGTAGATGATGTGGGGGCAAGGCCTCCACAACTGTCATGCAGCAGGCTTTGCTCATTGCACTCCCTAACTTACCAGTGGTCACATGACCTTAGTGAAAGATATTGATTTTCAAAGAAAATTGGTATCATTTAATTCTCTAGTTAATCTCTGTATCACACCCATTCAATTTCTATACCCTCAGTTAATTTAATCAGATCTAATTCTGCTTACTGTAGTATACCCCTAGCTTAATCTCCCTTAACTCCACTCAGTATGTCCTCTAATACAAACCTCATGCTTCAAACAAAACAATTGCTATCTTTGTTTCCAGAATGTGATATGCCACACTGCCATTTGCATTAAAACTATATCATGTAAGATGCTGATACTGCTCTCATAAATGGTATAACAGCTATGCTTATGTAATATTCCACTATTTTCCTAACTTTATGCAATCAAACATTACCTTTTGAGAAAGCATTATGCAGTGCTTTATGTCTACAGATTGTATATGAATATATGTTCAGCTATATGTTATATATTTGTATCTTACATTTAGTTAACTGTGCACTGATTGTTACTTTCATGGGTGCCTCCACTGAAAAGGGTTTCCATTCCAGTTGAACTTTCCCAGTAAAAAAATACAAATAAATACATAAATAACCAGGCTTCACTTGTGCTTCTTGACAATAAGTTGTGTATGAATAAACAAACCATGAATTTCAAAAAGAAACAGGTAGCAGGGATTGCTAGACACTTACGAAAAATGTACCTCCCCCCACAAAAGAAAAAAAACATAACTGGCCCAAAACCTGAAAGACTCCCCAAAAACTCCCAAGAAAAAGCCATGCTTAGTTGCATTATCAACAGCAGAAGAGAAGACTGGTGACTTCACAGACTTACAGCCCCCATTTTCACCTGAGAACTGAATACATCCTTTGTCAAAAAGCCTACTCTTACAGGACTGATCCCTTAAAGCTTGCATGTACCTGGGCTTAGCATAATGGTTAAGATCTTTACCTCACAGAAAAATGGTGCATGATTTGATTCTTTCCCAGGAAAACTTGCTAAGCTTAAAATGGACCACAAAGGCACTTAGCCTAGTACTTATCTATGAACCTGCACAGCCTAAACAAATACCCTCCAAAAATGAAACGTCTTACTCCATTCTACAAAGTCAGCAGCACCAGTCATGTCATGAGGGAACTTTCCTTCAACTTACCCAAATCACTAGGCCTGGAAAGACAGAATTAGCAGCCTCTCAGAGACAGGAAATGTCCCAATCCTAAAACCACGATCACTGCATAAGGCTGTTTTCTTTAAAGTATGCCTGCTGTCTAACCACAGTAGTTTGTACAGGAGACCTCATACAAAACACTGAACTACATGGTATACACACACACACACACACACACACACACACACACACACACACACACACACACACACACACACACACACACACACACACATACACACACACACACACACACACCCTATCTGCTGTCCAAATACGGTCCAAATGGATAGTTTCATCACCATCGCTCACTCACTGCAAACACACACACACACACACACACACACACACACACACACACACACACACACACACACACACACACACACACACACACACCCTACCTGCTGTGTAAATACAGTCCAAACGGATGGTTTCATCGTCCTCGCTCCCACACACACACCCTACCCACTGTGCCAATACAGTCCAAATGGATGGTTTCATCATTATCGCTCCCTCTCTGCAGATAAACTCCAAAAGCTGTTCTGCACAATATCCAGACTGCAAATTGCTGCTCACTGCTACCAATTTCGTCAGCTCTGCAAATAGCTGCTGCTAGGCTCTGCAAAACAATGCTGGCTCTGCAAAAGCCATCATCTGTGCATGCCAGAATGCACACTTCCCGTTTCCTGTTTGTGAATGTTCCATTCCAAGACTGCTGACCTTGCAGTCTGATCCCCTTCCAGTCTATGCATAGACTTTTGGGGCATCAGGAGTCTGCTGCCTTCTTCTTGAATCCGTACTGGCAAAGTAACAGTCTGGATCCACTTTCTATGGGAAGTTATTGGATTGTACCACTGTGGTACTCAGCTGGGGGCTGCAGTCCTGCAGTTTGATATCACGAGCCACCACTGCATTTTCAACAATTCTTTGTGGCTCTTGTTTCCAATGTATGTAAGTCTATGGAGCCCATCATCATGGACCTAATCAACAAGGATATAGGGAATCTCCAAACTCCAGATCCCACATAATTTGGTTTTGTGAAAGGTAGATCATGCCTGCTCAACCTGAGTGACTTCTTTTAGTCAGTCACCAGAGCTGTGGATGAAGGTAAGGCAGTTCATACAGCCTACCTTGATCTGGCCAAGGCCTTTGATACCATTCCTGACTGAGGAATTATTGATAAACTCGCCAAACTAGGAATCAACTCCTATATCATTAGGTGGGTTGCAAGCTGGTTCACAGATAGACCCCACAGTGTGAAAGTAGCGGACTCCAAGTCAGACTGCCGACCAGTCACGTGTGGAGTCCCACAGGGATCGGTCCTGGGTCCACTCCTGTTTGGCATCTACTTCTCAGAAGTCCAGGCTAACAAAGGGGGACTGTGGCTGATCAAGTTCACAGATGACTGCAAGCTGGAAGCCATTATTAACTCCCCAAGTGATGCAGACATCCTACAGAAAGGCCTCACTGAGACCAATGACAGGTGTCGAAACCATGGCCTTAAGCTTAAATCCAAAAAATGTGTCGTCATCCCCTTTTGGAAAAACCCAGTTCCCACTAATTACCACATTGATGGTAGCCCACTGAACTCTGAAGACATTATAAGAGATCTGGGGACACAGGTTGATAGCAACCTCTCCTTCGACCACCACATTGCCACTGTGGTCAGAAAGTTCTACTATGTGGCACATCTCATTACCAAAGGTTTTGCATCCAGAAAGAAAGAGGTCATCATTTCTCTCTACTCTTCCCTCATTATACCAATCATAGAGTATAATGGCCCATTTGGCATGTACCTCACTAGACACCTGCAACAGCTGGAGAGGCCACAAAGTACCTCACGAAGAGGATCCTAGGCCTTAAACACATCCTGCATGGACAGACTCAAAAAACTCCATCTATTCTTTGTCTCATATTGTCTACTAAGAGGCAATCTCTGTCTGACTTACAAAGCCATGTCTGACCCAGCTTTGTTAGAAATGCTTACATCTAAATAAATCCCCAATACCTCCACACCACACACTCCAGAGAGCTCAACTTCATTACCACATTCAAAAGAACTTGCTGGAGGGACAGGTTCATAACCTAGAGACTGCTCATGCTCTGGAATAGACTTCCCATACATGTCAAGCAGAGCACCTCAATAGCTGTCTTCAAGAGAAATCTTGATGAGTGGATGGGAAACAGAAAGTTTACCCCCGGGGTCACTCCAGTGGCTCTACTTGATAGAGGCACTGGGAACTGACGTCGGGCGGCACAATGTCAGGGCACTTCTATGGGCTAGGCTTGTAAAAGCTCCAGGGCCGTTAGCCTAGTACACACCTATGAACCTATGTCCCTCAGCTTCCTCTGTGTTGTAATGTTTATAATTTATACAGTTAACAAACTTGCTACATTGTTATGTATTTCAGTATACAAATCTTTTGCCATGCTTGTATTACACCTTACAAGAGATGTGTAACCATTTCTAGTTTGATGCCACAAAACCTATATTTGTCTGTATCTCTTACCTTTTCTAAGGAGTTTATAAGCCATCTAGTATATAAACCTCTAACTTGGGCTGCCAGTATTAACTTTTCATCTTTTGGTTAAACAGCATTGTTGAACTATGATCTTATTAGATCTTTATCATGGGTTACCAGTATTTCATTTCTGTTCTGCTTATCTGAATCTCTTCCTTACTGTGTAAACAGTGTTCACTATTGTGAATGCAAATATCCTTCATGTGGACTGTTGATTATTTTTCTTATGTATCTTATATAATGGGTTAGTCCTAATGAGCAGAGCCCATTTTTTAAGCAGACCCCAGTAGAAAAACTACCAGAAACAAATATATTTTACAGCACTTTTAACAGTGCCTACAGTTTCAGAGGAAAACATAAATACTGGAATCAGAACATTCTTACTCTGTTATCTATCAGTATATCAACTCTGTTTGTAAGGAACAGCTCCTAGACACAAACAATTCATTATTACTTTAATTATGCTGCTGTATGCCAATGTACTATTTTTGCAGAATGCAGTAGAAATAATAAAATTAGAGATTCACAGCTGCAGTAAATAGCAAACAGTCGTAAATATGTTTTACTAAAAATTTACAGCAATGTTATAAATGTTATGTCTAATAATTGCATCATGTTAAATAATTTTTATTATCAGAACTGAACCACCTAAACAGGTCATACATCAGCTAAGTTAGCTCAGGAGCCTTGAGGCAGCTTGCTTATGTGGCTTCAGGACTTCACTTTTAACAAGATTTGAAGATACTAATCTGTTAGATTAGAAAACTAATCTAAATGCAAAGTAGAATTGTCAAGTTATTCATACTGCGTGGGTTGATGAACATACATTACAGTATCACTAACTACCTGTATGACTTTACGATTTTGGCATAGAGATGTATTAATATTGTACTACTGGATTGCTTTTTTTCTTAAGATATCATATCTTACTATACTTCTTACTGTAAGTAGGAGACTATACTTGGAAAATGTGACTGGCAAAGTTTTACCTGTTGTGGTGATTGCATGTAGAATTTTTAGTTTGTAAGTAAAGCTGATCTTGGCTGACAAGGCATCTGGTACTACAAACCTATTAGTAATGCTTGGGCAGGGGTGCCTGTGTAATAGTACATTAGTAAAGGACAGCTGATGGTATATTATGCTGTTATTAAGATTCACCCAGCCCAGCTTTACAAATGTAGTAGTATGGTACGAAGCTGGTGACTTTTAAGGAAATTTGGCTTTAATGTTATAAGCCATTGCATGTTTCTTACTTACATTTTTAAAGATGTTTGCTACCCAGTAGTATGGACATTGGCTTTAGATAATTGTCACTGCTGAAGTGATACCCCAACTTGATGGGCAAAAATGGGAAAAAGGGGTTGTTAATTGATGGTTGGATCCATAGTCAAATTTTGATAGAGCTATTTTGATATCAGGAAGGCATGTGCTACAGAAAACCTGCTGGTTCTCCGAGAACCTCTGGTTGTTCATAGGTTCATAGGTCCGTACTAGGCTATCTGCCCTAAGGCATTTATAAGCCTAGCCAGAGTGTATGTGGCTTACACCACCCCTTAGGATGAGAATACTATGCCCTTTTAGGGTTTAGTTTACTATGCCTCTGTCTAGTAGTGACACAGAGATGACCCCCGGGATAAACCTACGATCTCCCATCCACTCGTCAAGATTTCTCTTGAATAGAGTCAGTGAGGGGCTCTGCCTAACATGGACTGGGATTCTGTTCCAGAGTGTAGGGAGCCTCTGGGTTATGAATCTGTCCCTCCAGCACGTCCTATTTATTTCTGTGTTGAGGTTTAAGTCACTTGTTCTCGTGGCTCTGATGGATTTGGATTTTCTGAGGTGGAGCATGTCCATTAATTCAGGATTGGACATGGCCTTGTACGTCAGGCACAGATCACCTCTGAGTAGGCGGTATGCGACTGAATAGAGCTGGAGTTTTTTCAGTCGGGCAGCATATGACATATGTTTAAGACCCTTTATCCTCTTGGTGAGGAACTTTTGGGGTCTTTCTAACTGCTGCAGGTGTCGGGTGAGATACATCCCAAATGGGGCATTGTACTCAATCATTGGCCTGATAAGAGAAGAGTACAGGGGCACAATGACCTCTCTTGATCTAGATGTGAAACCCTTCATGATAAGGTGGGCAATATAGAAGGTCTTCCTAACCACTTTGGCAATGTGAGTGTCAAATGAGAGGTTACTGTCAACCTGGATCCCTAGGTCCCTGATTACCTCTTCCGTACTTAATGGATTACCGCCTATGTGGTAATTTGTCGGTACCTTGTTTTTCCCAAAGGGTATGACTATACATTTTTTGGCGTTCAGCTTATGGCCATGGCTCTGGCACCAATTATCCGTTTCTATGAGGCCTCTCTGAAGGATGTTTGTGTCCGCTGGAGTATCAATTATGGCGCCCAGTTTGCAGTCATCTGCGAACTTTGTCAGCCACAATCCTCCTATGTTTGCCTGTACCTCGGAAAAATAAATGCCGAACAAGAGGGGTCCCAGGACTGAGCCCTGTGGGACACCGCTTGTGACTGGCTTAGAGTCTGACATAGCTCCAGCAACTCTGACCCTGTGGGTTCTGTCCTTGAGCCAGTTTGCAACCCATCTTGTGACATATCGGTTTACATTTAAGCTGGTGAGTTTGTCTATGATGCCCGAGTGGGGTATTGTGTCAAAGGCTTTTGCAAGGTCAAGGTAGGCTGTGTGAACTGCCTTACCCTCATCAATGGTCTTAGTGAATGTTTCAAAAATGTCGACCAAGTTCAAAAGGCAGGATCTGCCCTTGACAAAGCCAAATTGGGTAGGATCCAATGTCTGTAGGTCTCTAATGTCTTTGTTTATGAGTTCCGTAATGATCCTCGCCATAGCTTTGCAGACCAGGCTTGTCAAGCTTATGGGGCGGTAATTTCCAGGGTCCGTAGAAGCACCGCCTTTGTGAAGTGGGACCACTGTTGCCATAGGCCACTCTTTGGGTACGTATCCTGTAGTAAGGCTAAGATTAAACAGCAGCCTTATGTGTGGGTTTAGTTCCTCTTGGAGTTCATATAGCACACAGCCCGGGACACTATCCGGTCCCATTGATGCTGTGTTTTTAGCTTTAGAGAGGGCAGCTCTCACCTGGGCATCTGAGATGTTAGGGAGGCTACACTCTGCTGGGATAGTTATTTCTCCTTTGTACTATCATACCTGTCTCAGAAAACCTTAGCAGCTTAATATCCTAACCTTTCCAGCATAGAAACTCATACCCACCACACCCCGTATGCACTTTCCATTTCATACTAGATATCTAATATCTACTTCTCTTGTTATTAGTTCTTTTATTGTATCATTCTACAAGTTCAACTTTTTATTGGTAAATTTTCATATGTTCATATGTTCAGATACAGTGTCTAGGCAATTCTGCCATCCAAGAACACTGATTCCACAATATATGGCACACAAATCTTATCATATGCCCAAATATTCAGGTTCCTTTTAAAACTAGCAAAACTATTTCAATTATGTGAGTTTACAGGGAGAGTGTTCCAAAGTCTCATAAGTTTAGCAGCAATAAACTGCTCTCTGATTCTGAGATTTCCCTTTTAAGTACAAACATAATATTCATATGTTTGCATGTTTTAATACATCTCTTAACCTCAGTGCTACACATAATCTGCAATATAGGGTCTTGGAAGATTTTATATGCTAGTAACAACTTTCTGTGCACCTGCAGCAACTGGAGAGACCACAATCCACCTTAGATTATATATGTATTGGCTGCATGTTCTTGTAACTTTGGGATATAAGCACAGATCCAAGGCTATAGTTATCTTTTCATAAAAGCTGATCAAGTTACTAAGAGTAGGTCACACTTTTACGAAACAATGTTGATTAATATCAAGGACTTCTATGTTTCCTTCTGATTTTTCAATAAGATGTTATAGACATCTCTCAAAACATTTTCCCAATAAGGGTGGGTCTAATGTTAAACATATGATCTTTTCAGCTACCTTGATGAACTGCTGTTACACAGGACAGTTTCTGGGCTTCTGGAACAATTCCTGATTCCAACAGTTTATTATATATCAAAATTAAGGTAGGTAAAATAGTATGTTTTAGAGAATTCAACAACTAATTTGGGATCAGTTCAGGGTCCATAGAAGTAGTATATTTTAACTTGCCAAGTTCTCTCTTAATATTCATTCTTGTTATCAATGGGCATGTCCCTGTTACAAAACAGCTGTAGATATCATACTAATCTATGCTATCTTACCAAATGCTTGAGAAGAATAAATTAAATTCATTGGGAAATTTACTAGGCTCAATATTTGCCTCACCATTAATTAACAGCATCAGTAATGAGAAAGTATTACTATTAATTTAATTAATTTATTATAAAAAGCCTTTTTATTTTAGGTATTACCAATTAACTTATTCCCAAAAGGTATTTTACAGTTAGTAATTCCCGTTTTCAAGTTCTTACATGATACATTGAATTTCTTTCTGGTCATATTTGAAAGGAACCTTACAATGTTTTTTAAGCTCTGCTTTTAACTCCTTTACAATCTCAAAATGTCTTTGTCCCACCAAACTGGGAAAGTGGGATTATTTCTCTTTTGTTTTATATTAGTAGTTATACCCATAGCAACTATCTCCTCTATCAACTATAGTCATCCAGTCAAATCTCACAGAACGCTCAGCAGAATTTTTTAAATCTAACTTTCCATATTCATATTTTTTCAGTTGTGTAGTTCCACTCAATGAATTATCAATGACAAATGTGAGGCAGTTATGTTTTGATGATTCTAATGGTGGGGTACTCTTTTTGGGTTGAACTTTAGCCAGTACATTAATCAGTCTAATATCCCAGATATTTTTTTTCCTCTGGTATTGAATTTTACTGATTGAGTCAATCCATAGTATGAGACATGATTAACAATTTTTTTAGCAAAGTAAGAGCTAGTACGTATTGACTACCAACATATTCCAGGTTAATTAAAGTCACCCAATAATAGTATGTCACCTTTACAATTCAGGCAGTCACCTAAATTACATAAACACTCCCTGTGCAAAGCATATTTGGTGTACAACATGACAGTACTATATATAATTGCCTTGTTATGGCTATGTGAATCAAAACAGTCTCATACATAGGCATTTTCTTAAATAGGGATGATCTGATAGAGCTATGCACCCATACAATTATCCACCACTTCTTGAAAAGTATTCATATTTAACAAAATCTTTTAATTGAAGAAGAATCCCAAGCTTTTGTTACAGATATGATTTTATATTGTTCTGCAGCTATTAAACAACTTAATTGACTGAACTTATTTCCTAAGCTTCTAGGATTACTTAAAATACATTTTACTGTCTCCTGCGTAACTTTACATTCCCTTTTTGTTCTAATACTAATACTAAAAAAAGATGCGACTAGTCAACAATTTCACTAGCCATGAAGCTTGCTGCACAGGTACTTAGGTGAAATTGTCTTGAGCAAATAGTCAATAATAATGAAGACTCTCATCCCAATATTTTAGTAATTGTACATTAAACGTCAGTGAAGTTTCTCTTAACCAAAATCTCACTAAGGATATTATGGACATTAATCTTTTCTAAATATTCTATTATACTCAACATTGAGTTCATCATATGCTTCGGGGATGTGTGTTTTAAATCATTGGTCCCCACACGTGTTACATAGGTTCATAGGTTCATAGGTAGGTACTAGGCTATCTGCCTGAGGGCATTTATAAGCTTAGCCCGAGTGTGTCGGCTTTCGCCGCCCCATTGATTAACTGATCCTCTGTCAAGCAAAGCCAATGAAGTGATCCCAGGGGTGTATTTTCTGTTACCCATCTACTCGTCAAGGTTTCTCTTGAAGAGTGTTAGTGAGGGGCTCTGCCTGATGTAATTTGGAATTTTGTTCCAAAGCATGGGGACTCTCTGTGACAGGAATCTATCCCTCCAGCATGTTCTATTTATTGTTGTGGTGAGGTTTAGCTCACTAGAGCATGTGGCTAGCAGTGACTTGGATTTCTTTAGGTGGAGCATGTCCATCAATTCTGAGTTGGACATGGCTTTGTAAGTCAGGCAGAGATCACCTCTGAGTAAGCGATATGCCACTGAGTACAGCTGGAGTTTTTTCAATCAGGCTGCATAGGACATATGTTTGAGACCAGTAATCCTCTTGGTGAGGTACTTTTGTGGTCTTTCCAGCTGTTGGAAGTGTCTTATGATGTACATCCTAAATGGAGCATTGTACTCTATGATGGGTCTAATGAGTGATGAGTAGAGGGGCACTATAATCTCTTTATTTCTAGATGTGAACCCTTTAGTAGTTAGATGGGCCACAAAGAAGGATTTCCTAACTACTTTGGCAATATGATTGTCAAAGGAGAGATTACTATCTACCTGGGTCCCCAGATCTCTTATTACCTCTTCTGTATTAAGGGGGCTGCCACCTATGTGGTAATTCGTGGGTGTTTTGTTTTTCCCAAATGGGATGACTATGCATTTTTTGGCATTTAGCTTGAGGCCATGATTTTGACACCAGGTGTCCATCTCAGTAAGGCCCTTTTGGAGGATGTCTGTGTCAGCCAGAGAGTCAATTATGGCTCCCAGTTTGCAGTCATCAGTGAACTTGTTTAGCCATAGTCCTCCTGTGTTTGCCTGTACTTCTAGAAGTATATGCCAAACAGTAGGGGTTCCAGGACCGAGCCTTGCGGGACACCACTTGTGACTGGTTTACACTCGGACCTGGAGCCAGCTATTCTTACCGTGCGAGTTCTGTCTGTAAGCCAATTGGCAGCACATTTTTTTATTTTTTATTATTTATTTGCAGTTGGTTTACCAGGATAGTCCATTGGGCCAAATAACCCATTTTCAATGGAGTCCTGGGGAGAAAAGCTCCAGAACTAAGTATGTTACAAAAAGTGATTCATACTAGTTATACAAAACTATAACAAATTACAAATTATATAATAATACAAAGTATTTTGACACCAGAAAACAATTTCAAGTAAACACAGAAGAAATAACTATGAAAGAACATTAGATAAAATTAATAGATTATAGATAGTAAAGAATAATGCATGAAAAATTTTGAGTTTGTATCATATTCAAAATACTGAATCAAGTTTCTGAGAAATTTATGAAGGAAGCACTTAGGAGGTGAGACCTAGTGCAGTTTTCCCTATAAAATGAAGTGATAATGTATATTAGTTATGAGTAAATAATCAGGAAAAATGCAAGAGGAATCAAGGCAAAGAAGGAAGATGGCAATTGCAAGTAAATTAGCTATGTGGGGTGGGAGCAAGAGCATTCCCACTTGGATACTAGGTGGGAATGAAGAGATCTTTTAAAAATAAAGTGGTTGGGGGTGGTGCGGATGGATGATGGTAGAGAGTTCCAAAGGCTGGCAAGGACAAAAGATAGAAGATTTTTCCCTGGGGGATGAGTGGGTTTATAGATTTCTAATAGATTTTGATTGTTGGACCTCAATATTCTATCAGGAAGGTGCATTTTAAAAGCTGATGAAAGGGAGGGACAGAGAGGAGTTGAAAATGAGTTTGTGAGCAAGAGTTAGTTGAGTGTATGTGAGATAGTTAGGAAGCTCTAGCCATTTTAGTATATGGAGAGAGGAACAGTGGTGTGAGGAGGACTTGTGGTTGGTAGCAAACTTGGCGATTTTGTTATAGCAAGAGGAAAGTTGGGTTTTTAGGGAGGACTGTAGATTAGTTTGGAGTGGGGCTCCGTAGAGAAGGGAGGGGATAAGAAATGAAGTAGAGAGAGTGATTTTGGCAGCAGGTGTGAGGTATTTATTTTGCCGGTACAGCATACCAAGTTTTTGGTGGGTTTTTTTGATATTTAGCTGTAGGTGAGAGTTAAATTTGAGTTGGTTATCAATTTGGACCCCAAGTAGCTTGGTCTCTGACACTAGTTCCAGAGGTAAATTATTTTGACTAGTGATGAAGAATGTGTTTGTGTTGAAGGAGACAGCTTTAGAGGGGGAGAATAGCATTAATTTGGTTTTGGAGGCATTGAGAGCAAGGTGATTTCTTTTCATCCACTGCTCAGTGGTTGTGAAAGATTCTTGGGTCAATTTTAAGAGTGAGGGGATAGAAGAGGCAGAGCATATAATAGTGGAATCATCTGCGTATTGGATGATGTCTGAGAAAGGAATAGAGTTGTGTAAATCATTTATAAATATATTAAAGAGAAGGGGACCCAGTATGGACCCTTGGGGTACCCCAGTAGGGGTATTTAGAAATGAGGAAGTGGCCTTTTTCCATATTACTGCTTGATATCTGTTAGATAAGTAGTTGGAGAACCAGTTCAATGAGGACGGAGATAGGTTAAGTCTTGAGAGTTTGGTTAGTAGCAGGTTATGATGATGTAGGGGTTTATGTTCAGGCTGGTGAGTTTTTCTGTAATACCTGAGTGGGGAATGGTGTCGAAAGCCTTGCCGAGGTCAAGGTAGGCTGTGTGAACCACCTTTCCCTCGTCTATTTCCTTGGTGACTGTCTCGAAGAAGACAACCAGGTTTAGTAGGCATGATCTGCCCTTAACAAAGCCAAACTGGGTCAGGTCAAGTGTTTGGAGGTTCCCAATGTCTTTGTTAATGATTTCCATGATGATGTGCTCCATAGCCTTGCAGACTAGGCTAGTCAGGCTTATGGGAAGATAGTTACCAGGGTCAGTTGTGGCCCCTCCTTTGTGGAGAGGAATAACCGTTGCTGTGCCCCATTCTATGGGCACGTAGCCTGTGGAGAGGCTGAGGTTGAACAGTGTGTTTAGGTGGGGGGGGGTTAGTTTGTTCTGTAGTTCGTGCAAGACGCAGCCTGGGACACCATCTGGTCCCATTGATGCTGTGTTTTTGGCTTTTGAAAGGGTTGTTTTCACATTTGCGTCTGTGATTTTTGGGACACTACACTTTTCTGGTATTGTTGTGGGCCCTTTTGGAGGTGAGAGGAGGGTGAAGTTTGCACTGAATCTATCTGCCAGTATGTTGGCAATATCAGTAGGTTCAGTATATTTTGTGCTATTTTGCACTTGTTCAGTACATATCTGTGAGTTTCCACTTAGATTCTTAACATAGCTAAAGAAGGCTTTGTGGTTATCTTTTGAATTCTTGCCTATTTTTATTTTGAAGTTAACCTTGGATGATTTTATGAGGGACTTCAGTTTCTTACTGATACTGATCAGGGATGTCTTTCCTTCTTGGGATTTGCTTTTTTTTCTGAACTAGTTTCCTCCTTTTATTGTATAACCTGTTTATTGCAGGGGTCCACCAAACTGGTTTCCTTCTCTTAGGGGAGTGAGTCTTGGTTTTGCTAAAGATGGCATGAGCCATGCTTCCTTGTAGGTGCTCATAGGGTGCATTTGTAAAGGTTTCTGCATCTTGGGCAGCATTATCCTTTAGCGTGGGGGCTGTGAAACTTACCACCTCTGTCTTAAATAAGGTGAAGTTTGCTTTAGAAAAGTTTTTTTACTGTAGTTTCCTTAGTTGGGGGTGGTGGTGGGGTGTGGACATCCAGAGTGATTAGTTTATGGTCTGATCTAACCAGTGACGGGTTAACCTCCAGTGTGGAACACCTGTTGCACATGTTGGTGATGACCAGGTCCAATATGTTTTCACCTCTGGTAGGGGAGTTTACCAGCTGATCCAGGGCATTTGAGTTGATGAATTCCAGGAAGCGCTGGGCCTGGGAATTTGTACTCAAGTAGTTTCCCCAGTGAATGGTAGGGTAATTGAAATTACCCAATATCAGGGTGTTTGGTAGGACCTTCATGTTTTTCAGTGTCTCCAGAAAGGTGGAGTGGTGGTCCTGGGTCATGGAGGGTGAGGGTGTAGCAGGCCACAATTTGCATTGCAGATTTTCCCGATATTAGTTGCACATGGATGATCTCAGAGGTATCATGCTGCACCACTAACCTGGAGGTGTAGGTATCCTTGATGAATATGGATACACCCCCTCATTTTGTGTTTCAGTCTGAGTTCTGTGGCCGAAACGTGTGGCATGAGTTGTAGCCCGGTAGTGCTGGGGTGCTCTCTGGAGCCTTGAACAGGTTTCATTTACTGCACAGATGTTGACGTTCTCCATACTGAGGAGTGCTTCAAGCGCATGCATTTTGAGATTTAAACTCCTGGTGTTAAGTAGCATAACCCTCAGTTTTTTGTTAATTGTGCTGTTCACAGAGGTGGATGTGACTTTTGAGCCTTGCCTAAAAAAGGCACTAAGGGGCAGCAAGAGCCTTGGCCAGTATTCGAAAGCCTAGGGGTGGCAGGTGCAAGCTGTCTCTTGTGAAGCTATGAGGCTTGTTGGGCATGTCGTCCCAGGCTGACAGACACTGGATCCTCTTTGAATGACACCAGAAGTTTAGCCAATTGTTGAAATTGATCATTTTTTCTTTATACTGCGGTATCATTCTTGATGAGGGCAGGATGCTACTCAGGGTCAGGGTCATACCCGCCTGGGCTACATGATCAGAGAGCTCTTCCATGTCTCTTTTCATGTAGTCCAGGGAGGTACGTCTCAGGTCATTCACACCAACATGAACAATGACAGAGTCATATTTGTACTTGTTCTGGAGTGACCTGAGTGCTTGTGTTATGTGGCGGATTCTGGCTCCCGAAGGCAGTTAACAGTAACCTCCTTGTCCAGCCTAGTGAGTGGGACATCAGTGTGCCTGACTATAGTGTCACCTATTACTAGTGCGTTAGGTATGTTATTTCGCCTTAAGGGCTGTGATTTGTGCGCCACACTGATTTTGTGTTTTATGTGTTGTCAGTTTGTGATGGGAAGTGCAGGTTGTTTGGGTGTCTGCTTTGGAGATTTCTGATGCTTTTACAGGTTTTTATTTAGAGCCTCCGAGTATGATTTTGTGTATTTATGTGTATTTTTTGCTAGTGCTGTTTTAGTACGTCTGTGTGCGGCTGGAGTTGTGGTGCAAGTATTAACCTTCTCCTCTTGACTGTCTGTTCCAGTCTTGGGTGGAGACAGCTTAGCTTCCAGTTTGGCTGTATAATTGCATCTCTCACATATGTTAGTGTTTTGTGGTAGGAGGAGAGGGCTGTCTGTGTACAAGAGGCAGTTGTAACATTGCCTCAGGACACCCAGATTCACCAGCTGGACTGGAGAGTGCACCTGAAGTTGCCCTTTGGTCATGCCTGAATAGTAGGGTGAGCTGCTTAGTCGCTTGGTTGGTGAGGTGTGAATAAGGAGCATTGCCCTGCTGGGCAATCAGTGTCAGGGTATATTAGTGCTTGCTATTAGGTCTGAGCAAGTGCTGGACTGTAAGATGCTTTTTGAGTGCTTAGGTTGAGAGTTAGACTAGTTTTAAGGGAAAAACTGAAAAGGAGACTTAGTGGAGCCAGGAATAATTTAACCATAGCTAACCAGCACTGCCCGGCGCACAAAACTGTGCAAACGCGGTTTTTATAGTAGGGAAATGAAAGAAATATAAATTAGCCCAAAATGGCCAATAAACTACTAACTTCTGGGCTGGAACCACTCCTCCAGGGACAGATAGGTTGCTCAAAGCTTCCCTCTCTCTCACAGGTGAACAGAGAAACTTCCTTCTATCCAAGTAAGGTATGGGCAAGTCAGAAACTAGTATCACAATCCTGAATTCAGCACTAGCCTAAAAAGTGGACTATACTAGCTTAGAATGGTGGGAAACAAGGATTTTTTTTTTTGTTTTTTTTTTAAGATAAGGCAAAAACAGTAAAAAATACACTTAAAACAGCTTTAAACAACTACAAATGATCAGAAAAGGCTATCGCACTTTAGTGTGTAGCCTACAACAGTAAAACAAATTATTTAAACAAAAAACAACTTTTTAAAGGTGCAAGCAGTCAAATAAGTACAATATGTGAAAAAAACAAGCTTTTAAATCACAATAAATGCTGGAAAATCTGTGTTTACGTGGAAAACAGTTAAGTACAGCAAAAAAGTACAGAAAACTGATAATCACTCCAAAGTTTCTCTCCTAAGCTAGAAGGCTTGTATCAGTTTAAGGCTTTCTAGTGCTACCAGTAGGTTAGTTATAGGAATGATGGGAAACAAGCGCAGATGTGATCTTTTAAACCAGAAAGTTGAAAGAGATGGACAAACTGTCCAAATGGTCAATAAACTACAATTTCTGGGTCAAGAACCTCTCCTCTCATGGTAGACAGGCTACCTAGTGCTTACCACTCCCACTAATAAGCTAGAAGGCTTTCCTCCAACACAGAAAGGCTTGTGGGGCTCAGAAGCTTACCAACAGTCCTGGATACAGCAAGTCTGTATCTGGACTTGACTAGTTACAGGAAAGGCAGGAAACAAGCTTAGATTTTTTTTTTGTTACAGAAAAGTAGCTAAAACAGCAGTAAATACAATTCAAATTGTAATGCAGGCCAGCACACCTGAGCGTGTAGCAACACTACGGCAAATACAGTTCAAATAAATGCAATTAAATTAACAAATGACTAAAAACCAAGTGCAGAAGGCAGTAAATTAAAAGGCTACAAACAAGCAGTAATAAGTGCAGAGTAAGAGCGACTGAACAGATAACAGCACACAGAAGAGCAACTAAGACACTTACAGTAAGAGCAGATGACTAAGATATATATATATATATATATATATATATATATATATATATATATATATATATATATATTATTATTATTTTTTTTTTTTTTGAGGAAAGGAACAGAACAGGATTAGGAGGCTACAGGGGTTGTCCTTCCCAACTGCTCTCTTTGTAAACAGTATGAGTGCCTGAAATAAGAATACGATCTCACTGCACTCAGCTGAATGAGCAAATGAGATGGGCCCAGAAGGAGAATCCAAATACAAATCTACAATAGGGGTGGGCAATTTCAAAGCACCAACATTAATACCAAAACAAGAACAAGGACGGTGGGTGGGGAACTAACTGTAGAGAGACAGCCACACATTCAGTTGAGTTAATATTCAGTGAAAAACACAAATAAATAAATTAAATACAATACTATATGCAAAAGAACAGATAAAAGTGTACTTAAATTCACTTATACATCCAGCTGATTTCAGGTAGATGTTAGCCGGCCAAAGCTCTGATATTAAGCAGAGATAACTCAAAATGTACCACTTATATAAGGCAAGACAGGATGTTAGTGATGAGCTGGAACTACCCCCACTGCTATCAATGGCTACACAGAAATTTTAAAAAGTATTCTGTAGAGAGACAGCCACAACTTCAGTTGAGTTAATATTCAGTGAAAAACACAAATAAATAAATTAAATGCAATACTATATGCAAAAGAGCAGATAAAAGTGTACTTAAATTCACTTATATGTCCAGCTGATTTCAGGTAGATTTTAGCTGGCCAAAGCTCTGATATTAAGCAGAGATAACTCAAAGTGTACCACTTATATAAGGCAAGACAGGATGTTAGTGATGAGCTGAAACTACCCCCCACTGCTATCAATGGTTACACAGAAATTTTAAAAAGTACTCTGTAGAGAGACAGTCACATCTTCAGTTGCATTAATATTCAGTGAAAACCACAAATAAATAAATTAACTACAATACTATATGCAAAAGAGCAGATAAAAGTGTACTTAAATTCACTTATATGTCCAGCTGATTTCAGGTAGATGTTAGCAGGCCAAAGCTCTGATATTAAGCAGAGATAACTCAAAATGTACCACTTATATAAGGCAAGGCAGGATGTTAGTGATGAGCTGAAACTACCCCCCACTGCTATCAATGGCTACACAGAATTTCTAAAAAAGTACTCTGTAGAGAGACAGCCATAACTTCAGTTGAGTTAATATTCAGTGAAAAACACAAATAAATACATTAAATACAATACTATAGGCAAAAGAGCAGTTAAAGGTGCGCTTAAATTCACTTATATGTCCAGATGATTCCAGGTAGATGTTAGTTGGCCAAAGCTCTGATATTAAGCATATAGACTATATACCAGTTTCACTAGTCTCGATCTTTGTATAAGATTAAGTGTGCCCACTAATGTCAATATGTCTGTGTGTGTGTGTGTGTGTGTGTGTGTGTGTGTGTGTGTGTGCGTGTGTGTGTGCCTGTGTGCGTGTGTACGTGTCTGTGTGTGTGTGTGTGTGTGTGTGTGTGTGTGTGTATCTATATATATATATATATATATATATATATATATATATATATATATATAGGTCTACTTCACTTACCCGAAATCCCAAAACACCGACATTCAAAATACAAGCCTGAAACGCTGTCTCCCCAAAAGCCTGACTGTTCAGAACACCGACACCCATAAGACTGACTTTCAGAACATCGGCAATTACAATTCTGACTCCCACAACATCTACAATGACAAGCCCGACTTCCACTACACCAACAATTACAATGCTGACTCCCACTACACCGACAATCACAATCCTGAAGTGCAAAACACCGAATACCACACTATCGGCAGTACAATGTCCTGTTAGCAAAAGCACAAGTGGCAGGGTAAAAGCAAATAGAGTCCAGAAAGTAAACTGTCATACCTTCAAACGCCAACTGTTGGCACTGCACTTTAGAAACTACATAAGATAATACAGAGGTGTTGACGTGCACCAGACAGCAACTACCTGCGCATTTACCAACTGCTACTTTCCAGACAGCTGTCCATATAACACAATAAATATAAAATACATAGAGTGTATCACCTCACGATCTGTTAATAATACATTTACCAAACCAACAGCTGTCATACTATGATGACATCTTCTGATTGCTAAATGTGCATCCCATATGCAGATTCCTGTGATGCGTGAATAAATATTATGAAGTCCCATCCATAACATGTAATGGCAGTGACACATATGATCCCACCTGCATGGTAATATCCTCTGAGTTGAATACCCATTCTATTACATTTTCAGTAACTTAGCTATGGCTGCAATGAACTGGGGTAATGAGTATGTCTCCTTATTGGACAATACTGACTCAAACTGTTGGTGGCACAAAATCAGTTTCCTTTTCTTTGGGGATGGTGGAAATCCTGTAGCCATCCTAACCCTCAATTCATCCACATGGTCCTGTTCCCGTACCAATGCTGCCATTAGCACACTTCTGTACCTCTGCCACCCAGGAGACATTTTAGTCTCCTGTGCCATGCTTCAACAGAATTTTGGGTGCACAGTAGAAATAACTCATTTAGTTCTTATACGTTCCAAACTGAAATAGGAAACAGTGGTGGGAAACGTACACTGGATGAGGTACATATATTGAATTTACGCAATCGGCCGTACACGTACCAGTCTGCGAAGTACTTTAACAGTTCTCTTCCTTCAACAGGGAAGGTGTCCCTAATGCTCTGAAATGTGTGCTGTACCTCACATTCCTTCACAAATGCTAATGTGGCCAGAGACTTCACAGCAAGTTCGAATGAGGAGCTACTGTTGTTGAGTGATGCTAAACCCAATGCTTGCACCTTTCACCACAGGTTTTGGCCAAAGTGGAAAAAGCAGCCCTTCAATTCTGCACCTGGAACATTCAGTTGTTCACTTTTAACTGAGCCACCTCAAAGTCACACAAGACAAAACGTACAATGACCTGAAACCCATGCTCACTCATTAGATGGAAAATACAGTGCCATAGGAAGTTATAGGACTTGAGGGACTTTTTAGACATTAGGGAGAATAATAGTGGCACAGCTATGCTATAACTCCCATACTTCACTAACCCATGCACACTATACAGTTGTCTTATTGTTATCCCTTTTGCAATGAAAGTCCCATCCATTAACCATATAGTAGTATGACTTAGGTCATACAGGTTGTTAACTGTAGTGAACACCTGTACGACAGTGTCAGTTGTAGTATCACACATTTTCTTACTTACAAATGTGCCACTCTTTAATGGGTAGTTAGAGAACTCTGTATTATGCAAGGTTACTGCAATGTCGATATGTGTTATGACTTTTTTCTGGCGGACACGTTCTACCTTTTGCAGTACAGCTTTCCTATGTGGGATGTTATGTATGCTATTCAAAGAGGTGGTAGCTA
>NC_056746.1:471704703-471767203 GCF_019279795.1 Protopterus annectens
ATGACATCTGACAGCTTGTCCTTTGATTCTGCTACTCACTGCAGGAGGGTTTGCTAAATAGCAACACAGCAGAGCAGGTCATTGCCTGATCAATATCAGCCTCTAGTACATGCTCCCATAGTAAGGTGAGCTATTTGCCTGAGATGGTTCAGAAACCTGCCTAAACAAGGCATTCCCACCCCATACTGCAACCTCAGTCTCAACCTTGCCCATGAAGCCAGCAGGCTGTGGCCGGTGCAGCTGTAGCTCTTTGAACTCATGAAGATCATCAAAAGGAAGACACAGGTAGAAAATATGACATTAGTGATGATGATGCAGATATAAGCCAGGAAATTATCACTGACACCACTAATCCCTCAAGTGCATGACATGTCATTAGCCTCCTGCAACATCTGCCAGCATTTCCTCATGCTGTTTCTGCACTGAAGAATGAAAGAGAATGATAAGTCCTTGCATAAAAATATGGATGTGGGAAAATGCAAATCACAGAGGCACAATACAACTCCAAGCATGTGTAAGCAAACAGAAGCCTTATATTATTCCCTCAGCTCACCACACAACTCTAGCAGAACAACCATGTGCAAGGCAACCAAATGCAGTCAGGTTCTAGTGATGCAGGACAGCAGAACTACAGTTATTTTCAAATGACCAGAGGCAGCAACACAAAGCTCTGAGACACAGTGAAGCAGACGCTAACCGTCTATGGGCAATAATGTAGAAGAATGAGATATTGGCAACATACCCCAGGGCAATAAACTTGTGTCCAGTGTTACATAACAGCACCTGTGAACCTATGAGTGCCACAACAAAACTGCTACCATGAGAAGAGCATAACGCAGGCATATAATCACCTCTATCATCCAGCTTATAGTACCCTGGGATCTATCAGATTGAATAAAAACAGAGACATGCCTGTTACAAAATGCTGAAGCATTTAATACTTGCCAAACATTACACAGCAGATTGAAATACTTAATGTACAATTTGGAATATCTTTACCTAGCCTCTGCTTCCCACATCTGCTCATCTTCAGGGCAATGTTGATAGAATTTGTGATACTGATGCTTGCACTACTCACTGGTACAAGAGATGCCAGTTTGCCTCGACAGCAAATTTGTCAAGTCATGCCAGATTTTAAACTTCCTGAGCAGCCTATGCTCCAACAGATATCCCTTGATCTGATTGTGCAGGAGATTCCTTTGTATGCCAGGAAATCACTTTCTGTGGGGCACCAACTTTAGCAGCCGTCTTAAAAATGTATTGCAAAACAAATTGGTAGCAAGAGTTTCATGGTCTTAACCAAACTATAAATCATGGATAGGACAACCTAGTATCTTATAGATGCACAATGCACAGACCGACAGCTTCCAAGAAGGAGCAGAAATGCATGGCATGCAACTGATATGCAGCCGAATGTATCTACATTTCACTGTCACACATGTGAAACACAATGGTCCATTACGATTAATGCAAACCTGCCCTGTTAGTGGCTATCACAGGTAGACTGCCATTTTTGGAGGCCAAAATATGCATTAAGAAAAAGCAAGCAACAAACATATTTCAGCAGCTTGAATCACATTCTGCCAACACAGAAACAACACAGACATAGGAGACAGGTCATAAGAAGTACATAGAGGTGTTCATGATAGTGGTAACCGATATATATATATATATATATATATATATATATATATATATATATATATATATATATATATATATATATATATATATATATATATATATATATATATATATATATACATACATATATATATATACACACACACACACACACACACACACACATATATATATCTGCAGTGCCTCACAGGCCATATCTCCATTTTGAATGCTGTCTGTATCAGAATAGTCATGTGAACAACATTAGTAGAGCAGTGTACATGCTGCAACAGGCACCTCAAGTGAGACCTATTGCATCATGCATCTGCTCGTGGACTCAACTAGCAGGTTGTGGTAACACAATAACACAGTACAGCTAGCCCCCATCCCCACCAGAAGTCATAGTGCACATATAACTGAATGCATTCATCCTGCTGTTCACAAATGTATCTAGCAGGGAATGGCAGCTCAATAACACAGCCCCCCCCCCCCCCCACACACACACACACAATCCAGACAGCATTAGCCTTTGAAACACCAGCATTCATAATCCATTGCACTGTGGACCTGCTCTCAGACACATCTAACAAAGGATGACCGTGTCTAACATTGGACAGGCACCCCCTTCTCAGCTATGCATCTCTAGGCAGTGTGCAGAATATTTGATGCCTGTGCAATGAAGTCATCCTAGCAAAACCAAGAATGTGCATGTCTGACAGATTACTTTTAATATGTATCCCTGTGTACCCACACATGCCTTTTCAATCTGTGGTGTCTAATCCTCCTTGGTGTATGAATATCCTCCAAAGGGGATGACTCAGTAATGAACGAGGACTTGCTACAAGCAATTAGGAAATTTGGATGATGGCTGTTCAGAAGAAGAGGATCCTACTAGTCTCTACATGACTATATGTGGAACACAGAGCTGCACAGTGTCAGTGCTGTAGATGAGAGGAACAGCACTGCATATTAATGTCAGAAGCACAAAAACAAAATTATATGAAGTACTGCGAAGAATGTATGAAACATAGTGGTAGACTAGATGGTGGCAAGAGTGGTCCTCTGTCCAACTCCATTCTCACAGAGTAAAACTTCTTTAAAAAATTAGTTTTAGCATTCCTGAATGATGACACTGATGGCATAGGCATTTTACCTGGGGTCAAAGGCACAGGTTCAAGCAAGGCACATGCCTTGTGCCTCTCATGGATAATACCAGACAGGTGCATAACAAGATAGCAGAGCATACTGCCATTGAGGGTGCACCCACTTAACCTTGCATGCAGTGATCTCTTCCCTTGTATGACACATGAGAAATGCACTGCATAACCACTTCAAGATAGATAGACTGCACCTGCTGCAGTTAAGGTATCCCGTCCCCAAGGCAATGCTGGGGTTGGCCATGATTCAGACCCATACAAGAAAGGCCATACAGGCCCTGTTTCACCTGTTGCCCCATATGTGTTTCCTGTGAGCATTTGGACCTACACAGCCCTCAAAACACTTGCTTCATGTCCCCTAGTACCTCTCTTCCACATACCTTTTGTATTTGCCCTAGTATGTAGTCTTGTACTGCCAATCCCAACAACATCACTGGGGAAAACTTATTTGATACAGATACCACTCCACCAAATGACCCCCTTGTGTTAGACACATGACAATGATGATAGTCAGAGAGAACTAAGTGGTTATGAAGGCACCACTGCCACCGGTTGTCATGAAATAATTATCAAACAGTTTGATACTAGGGTATGTGAGAAACAGGAGCTATGGTCCTTGGATCTACTCTACTGTCACAAATAGGTCTGATGGCCTCCAGTGGTATGGTCTTTTGAGTCAAACCACTGCTACTCAATAAGCTAAATAAAGTGCACTTAAATCTGATTCAGCTATCTGCTCATCAAATTCAACGTGGTTCCAAGATCATAAAAGGAATATGCATTGCTGTCTGAGTATGGGCTTCCAACAGCCACACCCAGACTAGGACTGCACATTTATCATTGACATAGCTGAGCCTTTGACTTAGCACCACAGGCCCCTCTCTCACCACTGTCTTTATGAATCACAGTGTCTTCCAATGCCCTATACCCATAGACCCACAGTAGCTGCTTTACAAACAAATTAATATTTATACACACACACGCACACACAAACACACACACTCTCTGTCACAAACTTCCAGGGAAGGCTGACAAAAATCTCCAATTCATCATTTCTGTCTAAATGGCATGGTAGTATTGCCACTATTCTAGATATGGACAGAGACCAGACATGCATGCACACCTGTTAAATAACTACTCTTGAGTTAAGCAAATATAAAGTAAGTAACATTTGGTATGTCACTGTTAGGCAGTTTTAGGTGATCAAGCTAATTCAAAGTAAAAGCCACAGCTTTATTAACCTACAGTGTTAAACATAACCATCTTCTCAGTTATAAATAATAACAAGGCATATATCAACAATAAATGCCAGTCACAAGCTTAAAAATGATTAAATAAAACTTTCCCTATCAAAGATAACAGTGCCAGTATAGATTAAACATGTAGAGGTCAAAACAATGCACCGAGAATAAAATAACAGTTATAAAGACAGTAATTTTAAAAAAAACCTCCAGGGCCAGTATATATTAAATAGGGTCTATATTAGATGATCGAACTTTCAAAAGTTCGACTGTCATATGGGTGACACCATATGATCGGATTTTTGAAAGTCTGATCATTTTAATGGAGATCTCTGTACAGCATAGAATGGGAACATTTCCCTTTTCTGCACTATAGTGTGATCTCGAAGTTGATATATTTAAAGAGCGGACGGTGTGAGAGGTGCAGCCCCCATGTAGTGGGTACAGGGTTGCTTTCCCCCCTGCTTAAAATGTTCAGGTAGGTTGTGTAGTTTATTTTTTTTTATTAGATGTTTGAACTTTTAAAAGTTCGATTATATGGTGTCGACCATATAACAGTCGAACTTTTAAACATTCGATTATCTAATATCGACCCTATTAAATATGCAGAAGTCAAAACAATACACAGAGAATGAAAATAACAGTCAGTTATATAGACATTAATATAAAAAACCTCCAAACTATACAAATAAATCTACATGACTCAAGCTGAAAAAGGACCAAACTGTTACTGTCCTAAGTTCTTAAAAGGTGCAAGGCAGAAATGCATACAGCACATTTACAGGGAAGTTTTCACCTCATTATATTCGGCAAAACTAGATTATTCCCTGACTTCAGATCCCCAATATATATTCTTTTAGCTTGCACAGAAAGTCAAGAAATGTCAGATTACATTGTTTTTGGCACCACACAAAACTGCTGTAATTACATTACATTACATCAGCTTACATGAGTTTCTTTCATGACCATGATATTTGCATACTGTGGACTAACTGTCAGTGCAAGATGCCTCTATTAACATGTTAATGACAGCTACAGCTCTTACAGATCCGGTCAGTTTCTTCTTTGAAGTGCATTGTCATTGCATATTATGACCATTTTTTCTGTCTCCAAACCCTTTTGTGATTAAGTATATCCAAGCAATTAAGTCTTTCCTGAGAAATTACAGAATGCCACACACTGCATTCCTAATACAAGTTTAATCTCCTTTTCTCATCACTATTGAGAGAAAGGCAAGGTTACAGACATTCCAAAGACTAGTAGAAGCATATGCACTGCATTACAAATCTGTTACCACTAAGAAATAGGAGAGAAATCAAAAATGTTTGAAATCTTTCAATCATGTTTTCTGTCCTGTCACCCCTCTTAGACCACACTCCTGATCTCCATCTGTGGCGATCTGTGGTTCCCCATCTCCTGACAGTATAGGCTCCTGTGCTTTATGCATCCCAGGGACCCCTACTTATATGGTATAAATGGAGATATTTGATGCATAATGTGACTTAACTGTGCATTATACCCGATAGCTGTTAAATAACTCTAAATGAATAACTTTGTTCTGTGTGACACTATTATGCTAACACATATACACATGAAAATTCATAGAGGTGAACTTGATGTCACCTCTTTTCCTGTGCTGCCACATGCTATACAATATGCCACCTGGAGGACTGTTGTACAGCTACTTGTAGGGGTCTAATGGCATCATTGTCACTACTGAAGAATGCTGAGGAGATCCCTACAAGTCCTGCATCTGCACTGCTGGTGGATCTAGGAAATGCTGCATGGCCTGCCTGCTGAAGTTGAATCATGTTTTGTAGTATGCAACATATGACAAATATTTGTCATGCTGTAGCAGGTGCATTCCCCCAAAATATAGCCAAGCAGAAGAACAGGGATTGCAGTGGGGTGAACACAAGTCCAACTAGTTTTCTGGTTTTCCATGTGGGCACTAATATACTGCTGTTTGGCAATTATTTATAAGTTTCAGAGTTCCAGGTGGTAATTTGCATTACCTGTAGCACATTAGGAATGGGGGATAAATGGAGGTGAGAGAAAGTGTTCTGTAGCTATTATGGACATGGCAGTGTCTCTATAGGTAAACGAGTATGCCTGCAATTACCTTCTAAGTGTCCTGAGGAAAATCTTATTGCAGAAAATGGTGATACAAGTGACATCTATACCATATGTGGGAACAATGGGCATGGCCATGGTGCTGTGTGGACACACAGGTTTTTAACATGTGTGTGCCACACACTATCTGTCAGTTGATGGAAAGATTGCCTTTCCTATTAAAGTATCATTAGCCATGGACACTGGGTGAGACCTTTATTGCCAGAGGGGTGAATTCTATGGTTTTGGGGTGAACTCTATGGCTCCTAAACTTTTGCAAATGTCACACAATATATACATGGTGGTACCTCTCTCTCTCTCTTGGGATATTGGGAAAGCAGATGTGCACATTCACATTTAGAAGCAGAGAAATGAGATGCATCATGATTTATTCTTCAGACTGACACCTGTATAATGCCCAGGGTATCCCAGTTTGACTCTGAGCATTCCTTGTACATGGTACAGTCAGTGCTGCACATACCTTTGTATGCAGAGGTATAGGATGCCTACACATTCCTTCATTTCCAGTCTGTGGCTAATATGTATTGAACAATGCCTGTATCATGTCTCTGTGTACATACTCATTCCCGGTAGTGTCCATCTGTTAGTTTGTGAGTAGTAATTCTCTATATCATTTTCTGCTGTGAGTGAAGACATGTCACATACCAGAGGGACCACCACTTTCAGCCAGCATAGGCTAAGTCATAAAAGACATTGTTATCAGCATTTATTTGTAGCATCACAAATATTTATTGTGCTCATTGTCTTTATGTCTGCAAGTACCTTATTAATTTTGTTCCTAATGACTGTGAATCACAACCTGCTTTTCCCTGCCCACATTTGCGTATAATCAAATACTTATTAGACTGCAGGCCTTCATTTACATGTCATTATACCATTTTTTAACCTTTTGGCCCATTGCCCACAGCACATATTCTATGAATCTCTGCTTAGATGTGTGTTATCATCTTCCTCTAACACAGCACTGCATACTTTTGGTAATATCTGTGAAAAATCCTATTGTCATCATTAAAAAAATGAATAAGAAAAAAACTATTTCTAACTTAATTTTAAGTTTACTATAATTTTTATTACCTTAGCAATTTACCTAACAATAAAAGCAGACTGAAAAAACAATAAAATGTAAATAATTTTGAAATAAAATGATGACTAATTGATATACAATAGTCATAAAAGAGATAAGAGCAAGACATTTTTCCAGGAAGAAATAAAATGTAATAAACCACATAATAAACTTTGCTAAAGATATGTGTTGATTGAAGTTAAAATCTCTGTTGTATATCATTAATATGCAAGAATGCGGTCATAGGTAAAAATAATAACAACAAAGCTAGAACTTTTAGTCAAACTGAAACAGCAATAGACAAATGGCCTGCAAAATTCATAACCCATTATTTGCAACACCCATATGATGCAAAAAAGCAATGCCTGCTGCGTAAGCACTGACAAATATTCACCTAAGTAACATAAGCACCGTAGCTACCATAAACATGACATGGCAACCATTGTTACCATAAGCATGACAACTTAGCCAAGAAGTGAAACTTTTCACAGAGCCATTCAGTGAGGAGATTAATACCTTTGTGCCCTAAAAAACATCATCCATAAAAATATACATCCAAAAACAGCTTGAATGTTTGATCTGTCAAGAAGCAAAATTGAAACTAGATCTTGGGAAAGGAATGATTTGAGAGGAGTTGAAAGGTGCCAAACAAGCACGTTGTCCACAGTGAAGCTGTCTGCACTGCACTGATGCTTAATAATGACAAGATTAGAAGACCAGACTAAGAAATGAAGGTAACATGACTGGATTAAGTCCATTCAAACCAGTAGATAAATGCAGATCACCCTAGGCAGTGGTGAGATTATGATGGGAAGCATTGCCAGCAGCAGTCTTGATCCCAGAACTAGTGGAGAGAGGGCGTCTAAGTGAGGTAAACTACTAACACTGTAGTCAAGGTGAAAAATCTATAGGTATGTCAACAGCTGTGGTACTATAGACTTAAAATGAAAATCTAAGGCTTAACTTGTCTGTAATACCACAAGATGACCAGTAGGTAATGCCGCACAGACTCCATCCCCAACATCATATTGCACCTCCCAGGAGTGACACTAAGGCTTACTTAATGAATAATCATGAGATCTGATCGAGTATCACTTATGAATATTCATTATGTTTGTAGCAGCAGTATTGTGGGTATATTGAAACAAAGGAAAACATGGGAAGTGGTGCACATGTTAAGCATGTCTGTATACTAGCATTTATTTAATATTGGATATACGAGAAAAAACTTCCATTTTAGAAGCAGTTGCCCAGTGGGCTATTTTATATAGACACCTCTTGGGGATCCATCTGTTTTGTGCCACTGTTGTTCCCCCGGAACTCCGGTCCGCTAATGTTTGGTAGTGGATTTTTATGTGCCGAGTTACCAGCCCTGACGCACAACCTTCAGTGAAGGCATGCCCATTCACGCATGCCTCCACACAGAAGACGCTCTAGCTGAGAATTGAACAGGACAACGTCTTGCTGTGAGGCAACAATGCTACTGCAGTACCACTACCGCAGGTTAGAAACTATTACCAGCCCTGACGCACAACCTTCAACGAAGGCACGCCCAGTCACTCATGCCTCCACACAGAAGACGCTCTAGCTGAGAATCGAACGGGACAACATCTTGCTGTGAGGCAACAATGCTACCGCAGTACCACTACCGTGGGTTAGCAACCATTACTCATAAGTATACTAATTTATTCATGATATCAGACAAAAACAAACATTTCTGCCAATTGCTGTAATTATCATATGACATCATGTCATTATTGTAGATGGTCTTGTCCACAAATGCTCAGTCCTGCCCCAGGACTATGCAACTGCCATTACCAGATGACAGTTGACAGGTTATAATCAGGCTATTTATATAGCTGGAAATCCACAAATCTGCTGAAGTATCCTTGTCATTCACACCAGATGGCAATGGAGGAATTCATAAATGTACTGCAATACCTACACCTTCATGTACACAGTGAGATGACCATTTTCTCTTCAGAAATGACCCTAAGATAGTGCTGCATGGTGCTGTAGCTAGAATAGATACTGTGCTGCATAGGTCTGGCTCAGCATCTGTGCTGAATGCTAATGAGGCAGTCCAGGGGTAAAGCATATGCTAATTAAGCATGTCCTATCTCCCATGGAAGCACCTCCAGGAAAACATCTACAAGCCAAATAATTCAAGGAATCACTTGGCTGAAATGGACAGCATGGCCAACCCTAACATGTTGGCTGTGTTCATCTACTGGACATCAGTAGCATAGCTGGGGGGGGGGGGTGAGAGTGTCACCTGCTCCAAGTTCAGAGTGTTTGGGGGTGCAATCAGTAATGTACAGGTTATCATCTATAATGTGTCTGCATGCCACCCACATAGTTATTATAGCTCCCACATATGGTACACCTATGACTGTACCAATGGTTTGTGAAGAGTGATTTCCCCAAGGGACATTTTATTGGCAATGCTAGATATTCCCTAGAACCCTGCCTAAATCCACTTAATGAAGCAGACCAGAGATACAAGTCTCTCATATGACAAACAGTGGCCATTGTGGAGCATATGTTGGGGTGCTGAAGGCAGACTTTTGTTGTTTGAATTCATGCAATGGTATCTTGCAGTATGATCATGACTTCTGCAGAATTATTTTCAGTTTGCGAAATGTTAACCAATATCATACTTAGGATCTGATTATATCAGGGGGTGCAGCTGTAGGACTAGTAATCTCCAGCAGTGTGACTGTGATCAGGGCCATCCATGGTCATTACTTATGGAGATAGCAGTGGTATGGCTTTGTGGACAGTGTCTGACACATTGCATGAACTAGTTTCCGATTTACTCTGTCAAAGCTATCGCACATAAGGGGCATGCACTAATAGAGATCATCTGTTGCACTCTTCATTAGCCTTACTAACTCTGAAATGCCTGTGATGGGACTAGCCTGTGCCTTCATGTTGACCCTGCACATACCTTGGGTGACTGCCATTGATACTACACCAACAGTGTGAAGGGTGGTAAACATGTTTCCAATGACCACCACTACCCCCACCCCCATTTGTACTATCCACCCAACTTGGCTACTCACAGGCTTCTGAGCAATGCCCTGTAAAGAGTTCCATATTCCCTGACTACCAGGGTCACCAGTAACCTGTTCTCCTTGCATAATATTCCTCTTTGGTGTCCACATGTACAGAGGCTGTGTTGGTTGTAGGTAGAGGTGATCTGATGGTCACATTCCCTTTGTCCAGCACTAACTCACACACACACACACACACACACACACACACACACACACACACACACACACACACACACACACACACACACACACACACACACACACACATTCTCTGTATTCTATTACTGTGACAGCTTATCCCTGCCATCATCATCAGAGGTTGAAGCACCTGCAACATCAGACAGTGGCAATTCCACATTGGTGGTGTTAGACATAGTAACACCTGTAAACACAGCAAAGCAGAAAACCCTGTGTAACTATAACACAGCACCAGAAGTATGCATTTAAAACAGGTGTAGTAATACTATTGTTTGTTAAAAAAAACATCAAACTTCAAACATTTATATACTGTACCTCATACAGATGGATGTGCAGGCTGAATTCCCGATGTTCCTGTATAACCCAAAGCAGACAGTTGTACTAAAGTGGCCAAGGATTAATTGTGAAAGAAGAGGCATGTGTACTATTATAGTGGAAGACCACTACATACCTGGGGCACCTGTGATGAATATCCATGGAGCAGAATGAAGCTCTGAACCAGTGTCCTACACCATAATGTGGGACCTTGTGGATGTGTCACCATCTCTGAGAGAAACTCATCCATCTTCATCAGAGGTAGCTTCACCAAGAGCTCACATCATGTTGACCGACCTTCCCATGTCAGGTGGGAAGTTTTTCTGCACTGCACTAGTAATGTTGGTAGGTCTGTCGTAGACCATTTCATATGTGTGGTCCTGGCCATCGCAAGCATTATTGTCCAGTCTCCATCTTGTTAGGCCTGAGCAGCAGCAGCCTGCCCAGAGATCCATCAGCAATAGAGATACAGTAGCTAAAGTAGGACCTCATTCTCCACCACTGTGAATCTTGTTTTATGACTAGCTTTCACAGCAGAGTCGGTGTCTTTTCTTTGGCATATTTCTCCAACATTGCTCTGAAGATATGGAAAGCATTGGTATTAGCTTGGTGTTCATGATTGCCCTATGCAGCTCCCTTACCACACTGTTGTCCCCCTTGTCCATGCTGTCAGTGGTGTGTCTGTCAGTCGTATTAGTCTATACTGACAGTTTACCTAATGTCAGATCCACAACATAATTTATTTATTTTACATTTGTTGACTGGGATAGTCCAACTGGATACATGTCCATTTTCAGCAGAGGCCAGAGGAGAAAAGCTCCAAGGTACAAACAATAATATTACATACTTCTTGTTAAACAAAGTTTACAGGTTCTGTTCAGATATGCAAGTAATGCAATCTCTCAAGGATTAAGATTACACAAAGTAATTACATTACTAAAATGTTACATTACATAAAATGTTTCACCCACATCCTGACAGCTGTTACATTCCATTCATGAAGGTGGCATGACTGTTTCCTCTCATTGTTTAAAGATTTTTACACCTGGTATGCTTAGAATTTGTACAATAGGCAAATAATTTGACATAAAATGCTACTTCACAGCTAGCCTAAATGTATTATCACATGCACTGAGTACTCACCGGTGGGTGAATTTCCCATTAAGTTTAACAATCCTTCAGCACAACCATTGCCTTAGCCTTGTATTACCACTCTCTCTCTCTCCACCCACACAATAAATCTTAAAAGTAATGCCAAAGCTATTTTATAATGTAGTTATTTAGTTTAACTGCTATTAGTAGCCATGCTTAAATGTGAAGCTGAAAGAATAGCACTTACATTACAGAAGCTGTGATCCAGAACCTCTAAGTAATCACCTGTTGCAGATTTACACCTTACAACTCAATGCCCCCCCCCCGCACATATATTATGCAAATTCAGGTGTCTGGGAAATGGTGATCATGCAAATGAGGGCTCAACTAATTACTGATCCAGAACTGCTCGATTTCCAAGTCACACTGACTGCTTAAACTTCATATTCAATTCTACATGGAGTCATGCCAAGCCTATGCACTTGAGAGCAGAACTACACATGCACAGTTCACCATTTGGTTTAGGGGATGTTTGGCATTCCACATCTAACCTAATGGAAATGGAGTAACTATATTGCATGCTGCATTCATGTTCTATATGCAGATGAGTACCACCATGTTTCAAATGGTCTAATGTTCAGTGCAGTATAATGCATATATGTGGCTGCCCTGCCATGACTCACACAACTGAGTTACCTGAAGTTGCGTAGCAGTACACAAGATTGAGTAAGGTGTGACTGTGAGGTACCAGCCATATTTCTCAGCAAAATATTAATGCCCACCATAAGACAACAAGCATGACTTCTAAGAGAACTTTTCAGGGCAAAGAGGTGGTGTGAGGAAGAATTCAAAATATTTATCTACCTCCCATGACAACAGCCACCATGAACACAGCCAATGGTTACTGAAGGAGTGGTATGAAGACCTGCAATATAGAACTAAGGCCTAGAATTATGTGACAAGGACTCTAACAGGTGTGAATGTCATCATGAATACAGGTGAGCAATGCTGGCATCACCATAATGATGTGGGGCGACACTATCCCAGCCTCCTTTGCTGGTGAGAGCCAAGGTTAAAACTGCAGGACCACAAATGTACTGTAAGTAACCTCAGAGTTACCTATACAGCCATGTGTCAGTGTATGGCATCTACAAATCTTCTCCATCCATGGCCCTGGAAACTATAGCAGAGAATGCACAGCTGCACAGGAGGAGGACTGAGTACCTTACAAGGTGCCGGGCTGAGTACACTGGCTTCATACAGTGCAGATTTAAATGTTGAGACAAATGGGACCAAGTGTCTGTATTGCTTTGAGAGTTATGAAGATCTTGCCCTGGTAGGGCTGTAGTCTGTCAATGTATACATTTTGTTCTGTACTGCAAGTTCTCTGCTATATTTCATAGATCAAAGCCAACAGTATGAGTGTTTGATGTTATTACTGTGTGTTTGAAAGGAGGCTTCAACTGGATTGTACAAGTAGCCCAAGTCATTGCAATATTTTTCAATTTGCATGTGCTGATGTATGTGGCTTTGCTTCCCACACCTGATTGTATATTATGCCATCACCGATATTTGTAGTGCATGCTTGGTGTAGTTTCAGGTAAAGTGCCCATACCATTGTCACAGAAAATAGCATTGCATTGTATATGTGCCTCTTCCCCTCACTCTCTTTCTCACTATTCTTTGTATTTCATGATTGTTTTTCTCCATTTATGTTACAATTCTTTGCAGCTGCAGCATCTAGACCTGCACCTGTCACTCCGGCAAAGGCTGTTAGTGCCCTAAATGTGACACAACCACCCAATACATCAATGTCCTAGTCTGCCATGGTTACCTTCACTTTTCAAACCTCAGAACACACCATCACATCCTCTACCAGCAGGTGGGGCTGTTATTCTTCCTCTGTTAGTAGGGGAGGTGGGAGGTGACACCTTTGTGATTCACTGGCATCTGACAGACAGATAGATGCCCACATTGGCTATTTTGAGAACCTTCTACGGCGGCTCATTGAGTCACAGCCCTGAGACTCACTGGCAGAACCATCTGAGTCAGGGCCAAATGGTGAGGGAGCCCAGGGTGGTGTTTAAGCTCCTTCTTTGTCACAGCTAATAGGGATATCAGTCATGTAGCCTCATTCTACCCCCCATCATGGCACTGCCCTCTCTTTTTGTGTCTGTGTCTGCACTTGTACATTGTTCAGTCCTGCCAAACATCACTGTCCACTCCCATTTGTCCGATGGCTTCTTCTTCTCTACTGGGCACCCCTTTCCTTTCCTCATCGTGTCACTGCCTCCCCCTGTTAGTGTTGTCTGTCTTGTCTCTCTTCTATGTTTGTTTGTTTGTTTTTGTCATCTTGCTACCTAACCTAACCTTCTTACCTTCCTCTTGCTTATCCCTTCTTCCTTCCACTGTTTACCTTTCTACTTTTATTCTTATATATCAGAAACAGCAGTGAACACTCAGTAGTACAGACTCTTACTACAGACTCTCCTTCATCCATGACTGGGATATTTAATAAGTTCCATTCTTGCACTGATTTCTACTGAGGTTAATTGTAATGATGTTCAGGCTTCATTGAACAGATAAGGCAAACACTAGTGCACTAGCCATGACTGTGTCTGCCATGTTTCTAAATCTCAGGGAAGGTACCCAAGAAAAAAAGGTGTGAGCATCAAAACCTTAGAGAAAAAATCTGCCATCACTAAGAAAATAATTATTTTATAATGTTTTATGTGCCAGTGTCAATATCTCAGAGAAATAACTATAAACACACACACAAAAAATCATGTTATATTTAATTTATAGCTGAAAATACCCAATCTACATAGAAAAATAATTATATGAAAATGCTAATGGATATCTGATATACTAACTTTTTGGAATGGTTTAAAATAATAGTAAAAACGTTATTATTATTATTTTTTTTTTATCATTTAAGGTTCAGACAACTCATTTTTATACAAAACTGATTCAGGATATCAGGAGTGTGTGTTTTCCTTCACTGCAAATAAAATATAACTATTATGTGGTGCACACTGCATTTAACTTAAGTCTTAAATGGGACTATTTTTTTAATTTACACAATTAGCAAAATGATTTAGAATTTTAAAACAGTTGACATCACTTAATCTGAAAACGAAAAAGTTAATTTTCAAAGAAAAGCAATATCTTTTTGGTCTCCAGGGTAGGTTGTCTAAGGGAATACAGAACTTCTAGAGGCTAAGAGGCACTTTGCCTGCATCATGGAGCTTCATCACACCCCTGGGAGTGTAATACTTCCCACTGTCATCCACCCTATCAAGTAATATTGTTTCAATAAAATTATTAATAAAATAATATTCTACTTTTAAATGTAAATGGAATGCCTCACATTATTTCAGTTTCTTATGGTATTGCCCTTATGACTTCTGCTTAAAATTTTTAGAGATGCTAGACATTGATTAATCTCACTTGACATACTTTCTCTGATGACTCTTTTGAGAATTCTTGTCTTCACTGTTACTATGGCGTTACAGCCAAGTTGAAATGTAAACAAGTGGGAGACATTGCTTAGAAAAAAATATTTTAAAATGTGATATGAAACAGCTTCATAAATGAATTTAGAGAAATAAATATAACATTTTACTGCTTGGTTATCTGAATAAATTGCAGTCTGCAAATAAGAATACAAGGAAACTATTGCCCTGCATCACAATGGGGCACAGATCAACAGATTACACATTTCAGTTGTGTACCCATTAACTAAGTTTAAGAATTCCAAAAAGTACATACAGGCACCCATACTTGCATTACTGATCTGATGGTAATCCACTTCAGTTTGACAATTTTCTTAGACTGTGCAGTACTTAGCACACTGTTCTTTCAGAGAAGGATTACATATTTTAATAGTCTGCCTGACTAGTAATTTATTTATTATTTATTTATCTTTGTTTACTGGGAATGTCTAGCTGGGATTGATCTCATTTTCAGCGGTGGCAGAGAACATTGCAAAACACATCCATACATCATGTAACGTAATTGTAGTTTTTCATTGTGCAAGCAGAAAAAAAAAGCCATATAGTTTTTGCACTTACAAAAGAGAGAAGATGTTCACTTTACATACATGTTGCTATCATACATAATTAAAACTGCATTTAAACTGTGTCAGTATTGATAAGCTTATATATCATTAATAAAAATCAAAGTACGAATGTAATCCAGAACAAAAAGTGAAGTGTCACTGTTTGCTTAAAAGTGCGGGTGTAAAATGCTATCATTTTACAATCAGTCATAAAACTGGAACTGCAAACTGGAACTGCTTAAATAACCTTAAAAGGAAACTCAAGACAGTGAAGTATAAATATTCTTTATTTAGAATTAAGTTTTTTTGCATGGTACACAAATCCATAGTTAACATATAGAGCAAAGGGCTAAGTAAATACATTGTTAACAAGAAACATTGTTTGTATTAGGTATGATTCTCTCATTTTCAAATCATACAAAATGTAACATAGATTAAGTCAATCAACCAGACCTGAGGTTTTGGGCCACCGCAGAAAAACAAGAATCTCTGACTTTTAGGTTGTGTGATGTTAATAAACAGATATATAAAACACCTTTCATACCCAATTTTGACAGCGTGACTCCACCACAGTTTTGTTTTCTATCATACCACACTTGGCACAAATCCAAAAATTTAACCAGCATGCCTTGAAGAAGGTATCAGAAATGGGCGTGCAGTAAACAAAAGTGATTTAGACCATGTCGGGATATTATTTTGTATATTGTACAATTAGCATAGGTAAGTAGGTGGAGGAAGTTACAGGCAGTGAGTGTTACAAGAGGGATGGGATGTGGAAGGGGCCAGGGTAGAGGTTTAGTTATCCATTTTAATTTATTAACTGAGATAAAGAACTGGTCCAAGTAGCCATTCTGAGTTTTGCCCAAAGAATATATGAAAGAGCAAATATAGGTCATAGACACTAGCACAACATAACACAAATAAAAGTTATAGACCACAGCACAAATAACAGATTGTCTTTCTTTTTTTGTCTCCCTGCAGCTGCAAATACAGGTTATAGGCAGTAACACCCTAGGTTATTTTTTTTTTGACTGTCTACAGATGACCATTGTCTGTCACCAATTCTTCTCCTTGCTCATTGAGTCTACCAGAACCAACCTTAGCCTACCCTGGGTTAAACTTAATCCACATCTGAGGCTGAATAGGAGATCAGGGACTCTGGTGCATTGTCATACTGCTGATGGGGAGGGTTTTAACTTTGTTCCCTAGCTTCCCCCTCCATAGTGCACACAGTAAGGAAGAACTGGTGTGTCATCCCACTTCTGCAGTGACTTGACCCCTATCATAACCTATTCCCCTTTTGGGCAACACTCCTCTGTGTCACCCCACACTCCATCAGGTATCAGCTGAATGGTGGGCCTGTTTCCCAGGATGAGCATGCCCTTCCTTCATTGTGTCTCAAATGTTAATTGAAACAGGGCCACTTGGGCCATATTCAGGATTTTATTCCTCTATGCTAGAGTATTGGAGCAAATGTAACATGAATACAGGTTATAAACAATAACAGAAACTTAAAAAGAAAGTACATTCATTAATGATTATAGCAGTACCTGTATTTGCATAGATGCAGTTGTAGTTTCAATTCAGAAAGTTAAATAACCAATATTGCAATCAAATAATTAAATTACAATTCACAGATATATGATGTGTCTGTTATGTAGGCATTGTATGTACACTGTTTGCACTAAAGCAAATTATTATTGGGCTTAACTGTTTGAAAACAGTGTGTATCAAATGTATGCATATTATTATGTGATAGAGCAATATGACTTAAATGATCCCATTATGTTGAAAGCATGAACATTTGGCTTTCCCTCTTGGGCAAGTTTCATTTTAAATTGGAAGAGGGATAAGATTCAAATGGTTAAAGGAAGGAAGCCAGGGAAAGATCCCCAAAACCTTGTGCCCATTCTTGAGAAGCTATGGTCTCTGTGGTGAAGACTCTTAGTTGGAGTATATATTACAATAGTATTGGGTAATGAATGGAGTTAGTATGGCAAGATTCTAATGATCAGCTAGCTGATTAAGAATGAAAACTTTCTAAATTTAGTTGTTTAAAAAGGAGGGAGCTGAGAAAAAGTTGCATACTTTCTTCAACAGGTAACTACCTTTCCTTGGTCACAGTATGACAGTACCATTCTCTTTTAGGGGACAGGGTACTTAATCTGCAGATCGGGTTACACAATGTCTGAAGTGTAGTTAGGTTCTCTTGGAGGCTGCAGCTATTAATGGAAGACAATTTTCCAGATGGCCTACAGGCACACCTTTGAATAGCACTTTTGCCTACAGGTGATAGAAATGAGAGATGTTTTAGATCACAATATGAATTTGTTGATTTTGGTTCTTTCTCACATTTAAGTGGTTTTAGAACTTTAGTTGATGGTCTAGTCATATTTGAAGATATCAGAAAACATCACAACATTAGAGTTTGTGTTGTTAGGCAGTATTTAACACTTGTGAGAGACTTTGGATAATGTGCTGTGGGTGCAGAGGTAAATGTTTTTTTGTCACACTACCAGGAAGTCCATTTGTGCACTCCAGGTAATGATATGGTGTCTACATCTTATCTTTTTTCTAACTGTTATTTAACTGAGTTGGGGGATGGACTAGATCGATAAATAATTAGTTATCTGCATATAGTATTATAGGAAGGTGTGGTACATCAGACTGAAATTTATTGATTGGGATGGAAAATATGAACAGGTATAAGATGAAGCCTTGAGACACATCTCTGAGGATTGTAACTGTAGGGGGATTTGATGACCTATTTTACAGTAAAGGTTTTATTAGATAGGAAGATTCTGAACCACCACAGAGAGTCTTGACTATTACCTATGCCAGTAAGTGAGGATACTCAACTAATCTGAAGGCCTTAGTAACGTCTATGAAAACTGAGCCAGTTAGGTTCCCTTTGTCTGTATTAAGAGGAAGCGATTTTAGGTTGTTCAGGAAATGACAGGGAAGGGTGGGAATGGAGGTGGACTAGCAAGTCACATAAAATAGGCATCAAAGATAAAGTCAGAGAGATGACAATACCAGTCAATGAAGGGGACAAGGAAGATAGCAGGATTGCATCTTAGGCTATGTGCTGTAGATGTTAAGGTAGAGAAAGATGGAATGATGGTCAGTTGATACAGTTTATCAGTTCCAGACACATCAGTAGGGGAATGGGAGACTGGAAGAGGGAATACATTTATGGGTATCTGGCAAAATGTTGAAGACTGAAATCACTAAATAATGACAGACATTTGAGATTCAGACATTGTAGCCTTTAAAAAAACCATGTTAATGCAAAACCTGCTGTTTTAGCAACATTCTAAGCTTATAAGCATAATATTTAAAATCAGTCCATGATTTTGTGCCTTTGATTCCCCCAGTATTTTTGGTTTTATCCAGAGTTCTTGTGCTTAGAAGTTAAGAGCTATCCACTTTTTGAAATGTTAGCTAGGATGAGTAGAACTGATTGCAAAATGGATCTGGGAATGTTGATTCTACTTGGACTGGTCCATCAAAAGCCAAGTGAGAGGGTATTGGCAGCAACAAGAATTCTAGGATGTATCCTTTGGGAAAAAACTACAGAAGCAAGGATTATGATTCTATGCAGGCCACACCCTGATAAGTATGTGTAGTTTTAGAGGGAACTCAAGGAGATGGAGACCAGGATACTGGAAAAATGCTAGTGGAAAACCACCCAAGGGTGCATAGAATGGAGGGGAAGCAAATATTTGGAATAGCTACATTTTGTATCACCTAAGAATAAAATAAAGGGGGGGGGGGTAATGTCTGGGTATGCAAAATAAGTTAGAAAATCCTGAAAGGGTCATCCTGTACAGGAAAAGAGAGAGAGATAGTTGGAGGCATCATAGGCAGCACATTGTAGGGATCAACAGTTTTCTGGATCAGAGGAAAAGTACATTTTTATGAAGAGGATTGTGGGCAAGTGGAAGGGACTAGCAGAATGGGTGACAGTGGGGCAGTCCATGAAGACATCCAAGAGGACATTGGCAGATGGAGCAAAAGGTAAAAGGTAAGACATGGATGCAGTCGAGACAGACTATCTCCTGTACTGTCAGAGCATATTATGTTTACTGTTTCCTTGTACCCTCAAGAAAATATTAGGTGATAGCTGCAAGCTGAAGGCCAGAAGTTATGATTTGGATATCAGACTGGATGCACCTGATATCACATGATAATGTATAAAATTTGGGGATGTTTTAATGTAATGTGCCTTTTTAAAATCACTGTACATTTGCTGAGTGCTAGTTTTTACACCATTGTTACTTTCAAGTTTACACCCTTAATTACCTGACAACTAATGCCACCAGACTACAGTGTAATGCTCGGAAATATCTTCTGTTTTCCTTCCATTGGCTTGAATAACAACAGATACCCTGAAGTATACTAGTATCATTTGAATTACTATCTAACTGCCTTATTTTCTGAATATCTGGTTAAGCAATAATTGTCCATTTCTCCTCTCACACAAGATTAATGTCATTCTGATTAAACTGCACCTGGGTTTCATTTAATTTTTTTCATTTGCTATGATATGTATATTTCCATTTATCTTTTGCTCATACATAATAATAATACAAATTACACACAAGATAAAATTTCACAGGTGAGAATTTTGAGAAGTGAGTTTCACAGACTGAGCCATTGCATATGCTAAAATAGATGACAGTGATTTGTTACCTCTTTATTCCATCTGTCTATGTAACCCATTCCTATAATAACCACTCCAATAAAAAATAAAAAAAACAGTCCAGGCCACCAGTCAAAAACGTAGAAGCTTTAATCCACAATAAAATCCACAAAGATGAGCGCTTTCGTCTCCTTACAAGACTTCTTCAGATAAAATACACTTGTGCTGCCCTTGTTATTTATAACAATCATAAATAATTGCCAATAAAGTCTAAATGAAATCTGAATGAAATCTTTAAAGACCCAGGGTCCATTTTCTTCCTATATAATTGTTACAATACAGTTTATATATATATATATATATATATATATATATATATATATATATATATATATATATATATATATATATATATATATGACCAAAATGTAGAAAACTGTGGAAAAAAATACTTATGTTAACAGTTAATAACATCCTTAGCTCTTCCAATTTCTAAAAAATATACGCTAATATAACAAATAAATTCATACCTTTGTAAATTTAGCTACTAATACAGGCTTTATGCTCACATATTCATTTAAGCCAGGAAAAATAGTAGGCCTTAATCTCAATTGCCATTTTAGTTCCATGTTTAATAATACATTTTTCAAGTCCCCACCTCTGTTGTTACATTTAACCATATCTAAAATGGCAAACTTATAACCTTTGAAGGACTGACATGAAACTGAGTGTTTAAATAATGCGTTAGTATCTTTGCCTTTTTTGATGTCATATAAATGTTCCCGTATTCTTTCCTTAAATACTCTTTCAGTTTTCCCTATATAGAATGCTTTGCATTCTATACAGACTGCCATATAAACTAGCATCTTACTGTTACAATTACCCTTACAAAATTTTATCATGCTGTTTAATCCATTGTTTAAAACAATACTATCCTCTCTATATATGTATGGGCAAAAATTACAGCTACCACAAATACTGGTCGCTTTTTTAATTTTATCCTGTTTTTCCATTTTTTCGAACAGTCTTTTAAAATTCATTCCTGTCTTAAAAATGAATGTGGGGTGGTTGCCTACTATCTCGTACAATTCTCTGCTTGCCTTCAACAGACTCCAATTAGTTTTAATTATTTGGGTGAAGAGTTCCGTGAAAGTATTATATTCTGTAACACATGCTCCCTGAAAGTGATTTATTTCTTCCTTGTTTTGTTTTTTAACTGCGCTTAAAGGTTGCCCCAAAAGTGCTATGTATTTCGTACCCCAACTTCTGTATACCTCATCCAATACATCTCCAACTAAATCTTTGGGGTAACCCCTTTCAATAAATTTTTTACCCAGGAAAATAAACTCTCCCCTTAAATCTTTAAAATCTGAAGTCATTCTTGCTATTCTAACAGCTTGGCCCTTAATAATACTTTTTTTCTGGACCCATGGATGAAAACTACTGTAATGCAGAAAACTGTTACACCAGGTGTCCTTTCGATATATATTAGATTTATATCCTTTTGAAGTCTTAGCAATAGTGATGTCTAAATAATTTACACTTACCATACTAGTTGTGTGTGTAAAAGATAGAAAATCAGTACTCTTGTTTAAATATTCCATAAAGGTCTCTATAGTGTGTTGACTATCCTCCCAAATAACAAAAATATCGTCCAAAAATCTAAGGTACAATTTAATGCAATTCTGGAAGGCACTATTAAACACAAATCTGTTCTCCCATTCTAACAAAACTAGGTTTGCATAGACGGGGGTACAAGCTGCCCCCATTGCTACCCCACTTCTTTGTTGGTAATATTCTCCTTGAAAACCTATGTAGTTGTTGTCCAACACCAACTCCATAAGTTCTAGGATAATCTGAATGTTGTCTTTAGACAAGGAAGAACGTTTGTAAACACAGTCACTGAAATATTCATGACCCACATCATGTGGTATACTTGTAAATAAATCTTTGATGTCTATAGTTATGAAACAATAGTTTTCTGCCCATACCTCATGGGTAAGTTTACTTAAACAATCCCATGAATCTCGAATGAGATGTGGGGTGTTGACTACTATTTCTTTCGTATGATGATCTATAAAGACTGCTAAAGGGTGTGTTTTTGAGTTCCTGGCTGACACTATAGGCCTGAATGGAGGTTCTATGATAGATTTGTGTATTTTGGGTACACCGAAAAAATTAGGAATCGTAGGGTGAAGTTGTCTCAAATACTGATGTGTTTTGTAATCAATTCTCTCTTCTATTAAATACTCTTCTAAAAGGGAGTCAATTCTATTATAGGTGATGTGAATTTCATTGATGGACACGGAAGAATAAGTATCCGTGTCCAATAGGATGTTAGTTAACGTGTTTTTATATTCTTCGTTACCAAAACGTACTACCACCCCTCCTTTATCTGGCTTCATGATGCGAAAATCACCCTGCCTTTGTAAATCATGAAGTAATTTTACTTCAACATAACTAAGGTTGTTGTCCCCCCTTAAATTTCTGTTATTATAGGCCTCATAAATTTCTTCAGTGGCTATTTTCTCAAACATCATAAGAACCGGATGGAGGGGTGGGTTGAAAGTGCTAGACCTATAAAGACCTCTATTTACAGTATTGTTCTTTTCAACATCCTTTCCACACATCATTTTCAAATTTAGCTTCCGAAGGTATAACTTAAAATCTACCAAAGTGTTAGCTATATCCCCAGAATTAGATTTTACAAATTTGAAACCCTTCAAAAACAATTCAAAGTGTTGTTTTTCCAAAGTATATGTAGTGTAGTTCAAAATTTTGAACCCTTTGTATTCCGTGACTATCCCATCACTATGTCTAACTATATCTATCTGTCCCTCGTCACTATTTTCTTCCATCCAGTATTGATCCCATGTTGACCTGACAAATGGTCCGGGTTTGGGAGATGTCTGGCTTTGTCGGCCAGGCGTTCTGATCTCCTGGGTAAAAAATCCTCCTGTACTACAGAAAATGAGTCTAGTTCAAGGCCCCTGTTGGTCTTATCACCATATCCATTGTTTCTCCCCTCTGTATGAATTCCTTGCTCAACAGCATGAAATTTATTACCATAATGGTTATAATAATTTTTTGTTTTTTCTTGTTTTTGCTGTTTGGCCCAATGGTAGGGGCCTGGATATGTTTTTCCCATACGGTATTGTTGTTTGTCTCTTATAAACTTCTTTTGTTTTCTTAAATAGATCTTTTGAATCCTGACATCTGTTCTATATAAAGTCTTATTATATAACTGTTCATATTCTTTGAACAACAAATCTTTTAGAATGTCACCATTCAGTCTATTAATCTCAACAGTTAATTTCACTAACACATTCTCGTTACTTTTAACAAGCTTAGAAATCAACCCCAACCCACATTCATCGAAATAACTGTGAAAATCCTGTATAACTGAATCAGAATATTCAATACCGAAGGGGTACTGTGGGATTATCTTATGGTTAATACAACAGTTTAAATAGTTATTGTCAATTTGTAAACATTTGTATTTAAAAAGTTTTTTTTTCAAAAATAAAATCATATCTTTAAGACTAGGTTCATCTAAATAAACATCACCCTGTATATCACCATATTCGATATTAAAATTAACAGAAAAAGAATCATGAAACTCAAATTTTCTGTCCATAATGTCTTTCAAACACTTTGTTTGCACAAATTCATCAAAAACGTCACCCTTGTGGTCCCCAGGGTGGTTAGAAATAGCTTTTCCGTGTTGGTTAAACAAAGTCTTAGAAGGAACAGTACCTTTTGATTTGTAGCCTACACGTGAAACAGTCTGGCCAACTGCGTGAACCACTTCGTTGTTGTTGTTACTGTGCACGTTGTTACCATATGCGTTATATCCCCTCACCTCGCCTCTATACTTATTGCCAGCTCCAGATGGAATGCTGCTTGTTACCGTCTGTATCCCACCATGACTCCCTGAAACGGAGCGTGGAGACGACGTTTGAAATGTCTCTATGACTTCCGAGGTGTGTGTTGGCTGTTTATCACGTACTCCGGCTCCCACTAGTGGCTCCTTCTGACTAAGCAGTTGTATTAGCCTGGTAAGTTCACCCTTCATAGTGGCCATCTCTTCACGTACTTTCACAATCTCCGATTGTGTATTAAATATTGAACCAGAAACGTTGAGTTCCACGTTCTCTATGAACGTAGAGCCATTAACTGAATTCTCCATATGGGCAGCAAACGAAATTTAAAAAGCACCACGCTGTATACGGGAAGGCAACTGGAACTGTAAGAACCAACAAGATAAAAGAACCAAAAGGTAATGTCACAAAAAACACTCCAATAAAAAATAAAAAAACAGTCCAGGCCACCAGTCAAAAACGTAGAAGCTTTAATCCACAATAAAATCCACAAAGATGAGCACTTTCGTCTCCATACAAGACTTCTTCAGATAAAATACACTTGTGCTGCCCTTGTTATTTATAACAATCATAAATAATTGCCAATAAAGTCTAAATGAAATCTGAATGAAATTTTTAAAACCTATAATAAACCTATGGAGCACTTCATCATCAGATGGCTATTTGTCCTGACCCCACCACTTTTAAAGGAGATCACCAAGGTGGTTACCGAGTGGGAGGAGTAGATACATTATATGGTAGACATGGGGCACAGTGATCTCAGAAGAGACAGCAGAAATCATAAGAAGCAGGGCTTAGGTGGTGGCAGGGAGATGTCATGGTAGGAGGTTTGAAATAGCATTCAAACTGTTACTGGTGACATTATCTAGTAGATGACGGGAATTAGGGATTGGAGTGATTATGGCAGTAGAGAAGGGAGAAAGGTTTGGGACTGAGAAGGAGATAGGGGATATATCTATATATATATATATATATATAGAGAGAGATTTAAATTTGATTGTGCTCATGCAAAGTGTGACAAAATGTAAAGGTTATCTTTCACTTACTAACCATTCAACTATTCATGGCTTATCTGCCCATGGCTGAGCACTTGTGTATGTATTCTGTAAACACAACATGGGAAGAATCCAGTGGTCATTTAATTTGTTTGTCCATTTGTTAATCATTTAAGTCTCATAAGGTAAAAGTGTATTTTGTAAGGATTGCTTATAAATTATGGCCTGGTTAATTGACTTGTTCAGTCACAAATTAAATAAATAGAATGTGAGGGAATCAAACCCATGAGTACACAATGAAGCACCTTGGCAGCTTATATCCATAAACCTGATCATTGCATTGCTATATCTTAAGTATGTATTGCTATTCCATGCTCAACACCTGATTCTAAATAAAGGAATGCTTTCCTAATAGTACTTTCTTCTTTAATTCGTTTGAAGAAAAACTCACTTGCACAACAAACCATACAATGATTGCACTTCAAGAGAAGCATTTAAGAAAACTGATTTTGGTATTTCAGTTTTCTAGATTACTTCATTTATTCACTTTATTTTCAGGAGGACACAAGTTCATCAGGGAACCTTTGCAGATAATGTAAATCTAATTATTACTCAGACAGACATTTAAAATATGCATTTCCTCTTTGAAAGATCAATGAACTAAGTGCAGCACAACATAAGAGGATTAACCAAATAAAAAGAATTATAAATACAAGGACATTGACAGCACTAAAGTCAATATCCAGCCTGTGGATTTTCCGGTTTTGTTTAGTAGGAAAAGAATTGCCAAATGTGATACGGCTCATTCCATTGAGTTGCTATGGTGCAGTTTTCTAAATAACATAATCAAACTTGTATTCTTACTTAGTGCCTAAAACTAATACAGAGAAGTAAGTAGAAAATGGTCATCTTTATTTCAGTATGTGTATGTACGAAGTTGCTTCATATCATACTTTGAAATATGTTTTTCTGAAACATGTTGCCTGCTTGTTGACATTTCCCTTGCTCTAATAATACAGAAACAGTGAAGAGTAGAATTCCCAAAGCTGCTACTAGTGAAAGTAGCTTAAGTGGGATTAGTCAACTCTAATTACTCTGAGAATATTAGACCTAAGTGGGAAGAATGCTGCAATATGAAAATGAAATATCAAAGCAGTTCATTTCTAAATTGCAAAGGGTACTTTATTTTAATCATAAATCTAAGCCAGCAATGGTACTTGTCAGGGCAGAAGGGTAGTAATGAAGACTGCCCTATGGTATAATGAAGCTTGTTGCTTTGGGTAGAGAATAGGGCTTGCCCACTCCTGCAAGACTCATATTAACACTTGTTTTGAGTTGTACTCACAGGGATTTTGATATTTTCACCTTTCAACATTTTGATATTTCAACATTTTTATATTCGGTATTATGGCTTTAGTGCATCTAGTTTCAGCACAGAGTCAGCCAGCCGTCAGAATAATGTAATTATGCAGTCTGATTTTAACTCTATAATACCACTTTATAGCTTAGGTTCTACTTCAGTATCATAGGCCCTTTTCATATTGTGTTATGAGTAATATAATATGTGTGTGTTTGTGCATATATTTAATTATTCTCCTCTTGATTTGATTTCACTTTTTTATTAAACTCAAATTTAAGTTGTAGTATGTTAGTGAAAATCCTTTACTATTGAGTGCATGTTTCCATAATGTAGGCATTTTTTCTGTACCATGACACAAAAATGAGATTAGCTTGTAATAGGAGACTTTATTGTATGTCTTCCTATAAAAGCACAGGTATTAAACCAATGGAGTTTCTATACATGGCAAGTCGCTAGGAATAGAATATATTTGGTACAGTACTAGTCTACATTGCAAATATGTATGTGCATTTTGCGGATACTGGCATGATTGTTCTTATCCAGATTTAGTGCATGTGTGGTGTTGTGACTAATTATATTTGTGATTTTATTACTTGTTGCATTCAATGTTGTAGTAGGATAGTCTGAAGGTTATGTCTGTTTGTCTGTCTTAGATTAAATAGGGCCTCATATAAGATTTTTATTTCATTTGGCTTATTCCTTCAAACAATGTTTTATGGCACTGCATATTTATTACACAACAGTGCAGTGACAGGACTCAAATTAAAATGGCTGAACATTTTGATTAATGGAGTGTGCATTTTCCTGTTCTGTCCTTGAATATACAAATTTACTGTACAGTTTTGATGGACCATTATCAAATGACAGTACACAATGGTTTAAACATCTTGTTATACTAAAGTCAGACATATAATAGCAAAGTTTATGAGTTTACATTTTGGTACAGACTGTTCAACTATACATCTTCTCTTTAATCCTCTATTTTGAGTCTTCTGTTAGATATTATTTTAGATTTAATTTTAAAGAAAAACTTTGATGACATGCCACATACAAGATGCATATATGTTTTATAGCATCAATATATAATTATGTTATATTGTGAAATACAGCTTTGAGATGCCTTGCAGTTAAGTAGAATTCTGATATTTCTTTTTTCCCGAATAAAGGAACAAGGACATGTTTATGAGGATAGTTAGGATTATCTATAATAGATGTCTATCAATTAGCATGCGTGGTTCTCATAGCTCTTTCCTTTTATCATAGAGGAATTTTTTTTTTCTTTGGGAATCCTACTTTGGCTTCCTTCTTTTCTAAAATATCATAGATGTTTCATTCTTGTTATTTTATCCACAGTCATTTGTTTCTCGTTTTGAAATAAATCAACTAGCCTAAATAGTTTATAGTGCTCTTGTGAATCCTTTATTACCATTTTTTTTATTTATTCTAGGCATTCCTTGCAGAAAACTTCTACCCTGTTTTTAGTTTGGTTGTAAAGCATTTGCTTTCAATGATGTCAACTTAAAATATTTATTGTGGTTATTTCTTTCATTTTTTTCTTTTCACAATATATATATATATATATATATATATATATATATATATATATATATATATACAGTTTGTTAATATACATTTTTGTTATTTATGGTTTATGCAATTAGAGAATGTGCTCTTAGGCTATTGAAACATACTTACTGAACTTTTCTTATGATCGTCAATAAAGTAAGGTGCAGAATTTCATAAAATCAGGTTGCTAGAATGTGAAGGATGTTATATGTAATGAAAAACACTTGCTATATCCTATCTTTAAGCAAAAAGTGTTATTGTTATTGCTTCACAAAAAAAAGACCAGATATGTATATTTTTGCAGCATTTTATTAAATTCAGAGCAGAACATTTTCTACTACAGCATGACATTATAAAATGCAAACGTAATGAGAAACATAATTTATAATCCATATAGTAATTACCATTCGTCATTGTGTACTGAATCAGTTGACTAATTTGATGTAGATGACTAATCAATCTAATATACTTACAAATGAAATCTGCAGTTGTATAAAATAACATCATCTGGTTTAAACTGTGGTAGTAGCTATGAGATAGAGTCCACTCCATTCAGGGCTAGTCTTTCTGGGCAACTATTTAGCAATAACACAAACATTCTAAAAAACTCATTTACAGTATCCTAACTACCATCAAGGAAACGTAGATAAATATGAGTAGTAGCGAAAACTGGAAAAGGGAAAGAAAGATCACACACTCAAACTCAATGAGTATGTACAGGAAGAAGGAGAGTTGGAGGATAGGGTAAAGTGAAAGTGGACTTAAGAAATAAATGGAATTTGTGGAATCAATACATGCAGAAGGTGGACTAAAGATATAAATGGAATTTGTGGAATCGATACATGCAGAAGGTGGACTAAAGATATAAATGGAATTTGTGGAATCGATACATGCATCATAATGTAGAGGGAATGAGCAAGGTTTAAGGGAAGTTAGGAACTGGAAAATTTATGAAAAGTTGGAGTAAACAGTATTTTTTTTAAATTAAACGTATATGCATAATGCCTGATAATATGTTTGCTATGTGCTTCTGTTAATGTATGTGTAGCTATGTCATTGTCTGTAATGTAAGAATTTAATAAAGGTATTTAAAAAAGGAAGGATAATTCCAGAGCAAAAAAGATACGTGACATAAACAAAGTAATTTAAGCCACAAATTAAATAAAGGTTTCAATAGTAGCACCAAGGGAAATATTTTGTCACAACTGGAAGAGGCCAACATAATGATCTAAGATCTTAGACAATCTTTTCAGACATTTTGACATATGCTAAAAGATCTTATCTAGCATTTATCTATATACAGTCTAGAGATGGCAAGCAGTTGATAGTTTCAAACCTGCTTTGAACTGAAGAGGTATGCTTTAACTAGGATAGACCTTACTTGGAGAGGTATGTGATATAGAAAATTAGAAGTGGAAGCAATTTTAGAGGCTTATCCCCATGTGGGAGTGGCATACCTCTTAACCTGCAGGCATTCAAATAGTATCAAAGGCCCTTGAAAAGTAGAAACATAAATCTAAAAATCTGGACATCTAATAGCACAAAATTTAAATACCAAAATAGCACATACCTCTTCCCACTTCCAATAGGAATGTGGGATACTTCTCAGAAAAACATTTAAGAAACAGAGAGTGACAAAAATAATAGAAAAATATAAGCACATTACCAGAGAGACTGTACAGTCTGTTGACTTTACTGAATCATATTGCAAAATTCTACCACACAAGGTCATTTATTTTTGCTTAAGATGTGTGCTCTCTTTTTTTTAATTTTTTTTCCACTAATATGTTGGCCATGTAGTGTGGCTTTCTGTGTACTAGACAATTTCAAAAATAACAAGCTAGGGGGGGGGTGTAGAAGGAAAACAGGGACATGGCCCCAGATATAGGGACATCTTGTCCAGTGATAAATCAGGCCTGAAAATAGGAGCATTCCTCCAAATAGGGACAATTAGAGCAGTAGCATAGCGAGGGTGTGGTGTGGGGAACATATACCCAGGGTGCAATCTGAGTTCCTTTCCTGCATTCTTTCTGTATCAACATTTCAGAAATGCCGGTACAGAAAGGAACTTTTTTGTGCTGTTGCTGCTAGGGAGGGGATATGCCTGGGAGGGGGTATGTACTTCACACTGCCATGAGCATCCATCTGAGATTTTCCTTTTTTTTTTTTTTTTGCTGTTCACTATGAGCAAGGAAGTGGGACACTAGATCAGGGACTGGCACAGGGTGCTGGGTGAGCCAGCTGTGCCTCTGAGTGGGAGGCCTATGGAGTGGTTACAGAGAAGCATAGAATTTGTGTTTACTGCTGGGGCTGTACAAGACCAACTTCCACAGTGAGCCATAGACTCAAGTTTTATTAGTGCAGTTGATCTGGGGACAAATATGTATAATACTGGAAAAGCAGATAGTGTTGCATTCCTGGCAACCATTTTAGTGGTGCAAGAGCTTTGAATTGTGAAGCAGTGAAGCAAGTACTATCCCAAACCATAAGGTTCATAGTGACTATGGCATGGTTCCTTTATGAAGATGCTAACATGTGGTCAAACTGAAAGGCTTTAATGGTGGAGAATGAGGTAATAACCATTTTGTAATAACACAGAAGATCAATCAGCAGTTCACAGCCAGTCATCAAAGCTTGATCAAGAATGACATTACTACATGTTTCGTCTACAAGCACTTCCAGCAGTCTTTGGTTAGCATGCTTAATTGGATACAAATATTTGCACAGGAGGAAAACACTCTATTTATATTGGGAGATTTACTAATAAATGAATAATCATGCATTTTCAAACACATCAGAGTAATCATATCTTATTAATGTATGATTTCAGATTACCCCCGTATTGGAATATCTACTTTTACAAGAGTTGTTAGGTGTGTAGCTTTGTGTAAAGCTGTAAAAGATTACATTGTCACAGCTACCATATGCTCTAGTAGTAGATGACTTTGGTGTTGACCTGGGTTCCAAAATATTAACAAGGGTCCTAACAAGATAAGTCACCACTCCACCTTACAAGGCATGCAGATGTGCATCTGGATGGTTTTGCAAGACATGGTGGGCTGTAAAAGCTATGGCATAAATGACAAATATGCAGAAGACCAGTCCGCCTTTGTCTAAAAAGCAGCATAATATCTTCTTATAAACTTTGCTGTCTTCCCATCCCAAATGAATAGTGTCACATGTTTTTGTATTTTAAGTAGACAGACGTCTGATGTTGGTACAAGAATACACATGAGAATGTAATAGAGTGAAAATCAGAACATTATTTTTAATATATCTTTCTTGCCTAGTAGCAGCAGCCCCAGTCTTTTCAATTTATAGTCTGATAAGAGCAGTTTTCCATGGGGATATCATGTTGGATTACCAAGGATCCAATAGAAGAATTCAGCTTTATGCCAAGACAAGTAGATGCTTTGTGGGGGGTATCAAAATGGTGTTTAAGGCAAGCTCTACGGCTGCATTTTGATTGGGAATAATTTTGTTTTACTGGAATTTACCTTAAATCCTTCCAAACTGTGGCAAGATTATACAACAGACACAGAATGCCCAAGATCTTTCTTGAACAGTTTTAAATTTGAATTAAGTATCATTTGCAAACATCATTAGTTTGTTTCACTAAAAGTTGACTAGCCCTGCATGGAATATGTATGCACAGCAGTGGTTTTATCACTAGCAGGAAAATGGAATGGGAAATTATGCAATGTACCTGGTATCTCTTAGAACTGGAAATGGAAAGAAACATGGGCATTACATAGGACAGATCTAAGCAAGGATATAAAGGGTGCATAGACAGCTTTAATAAACTTAAAGGGTAACTATATATTTCCAAGGTGCACCATAAGTGTGGCCAGCATAACTAAATGAACACAGTCTTAAGGGCAATAAGTATAGCTGCTGGGATGGGGATATTTTCATTGCTGAATGAGAGTAATCAAGGTCTGTGCATGATTTACATTCAAATTAATCTTCATGACACCTATTTGGCAACTACCTGCTAGTTAACGCAGCACTGGTTGTTGATTGGATGGTAAAATTGTTGCCTGCAGCTATGTTTCAGCATTAATCAATTAGACTGTCTGACAGTTTCTGCCAATTCTTGGGTCTTTGCCTATTTTAGAAAGATCAATTATGTCTGGCGATTTGAAGGCAGGGTGTTCCACAGTGCATGAATAGAATTAAACTTGAGGACAGTGCTGGACATAACTTGTAAAGGTCTATATGCTTATGTAGCCTTGCTGTGGGGGGTTTCAGATGAGTCCCAAATGGATTGGTTGGACAATCTGAAACTCTGATGTAGAGTATTTGAAAACTGAATGTCCTGTATCCTAACTTGTTTATGGGGAAAGGGGACAGGAGATAAATGTTCTTTACTAAATTATGGGGTACGCAGCACATAGGTGAGGAGAAAAATCTCATTAGGCCTCATTAATCAGTTATGGGTCTATAAAAGGAATAATAATATCCATAAAATTAACTTTTTTCAGTTGATGAGTCAAGAACTTTCCTGGTGTACTTTTGAGGGCCCATGATTGTAACACCTCATGTGGTAAGGAGGCTAGTCCACGTTTTATTCTGCGATACTTAACTGGGAGTATCCTATTTTTAAATCTAGGTGAGTGACAATCTTCATTTTTAGCCTTCTGCCAGACTCATTTTTTTCAATGTGTTTGTCTTTGCACTATGGAAGGCAGCCTTAGCTTTTTCTACCAGCTATCAACAGACATGGAGGTGAGGGTACTTTAGTTGATAAAGATTCTTACCTGATCACAAATACCCTAAAGAGATGTACTATCTTGCAACATGAATGTCTATCCTGTATTTTGCCTCCAGTAATAAAAGCACAGTGTGATCTTCCACATCCTGATCCTCAGGTAACAGCTACTTGATATGTAGAAATGGCGTAAACTGGAATTGTTTGCTAGTAATGTAATAAAGAAGGTGCAGTCAGGGTCTGAGTAATAAACAACAAGTAACACATTCACAAGTTCCACATTATGTGAAGAACCTGTGATTATCTTTGGATCCTTATAGCTGTCTTCTACCCATGGGAATGTATGACCCAGCCTACCATCAAAGGCTGCATTAAAGGGACTGCTGATGATTGCGTGCTCTGAGATTAAACATAGCTGCTAAATGACAGAGAAGAAGCCTGAGAAGGTAGATGGGAAATGCACACTCTAGGATCATGAATGTTTGCCAGTACTACAGAGTTATCTCTTGTGATAAGACTATCCACTTACAAATAACCTTCAGAGTTATCTCTCTGATCTTCTAACTGTCAGTTAGGCTTGTCTCTAACTAAATGTCTTACCCAAAATATGACTTTAATCGACAGACTCTTCAAAAGGAATATCAAAGGTATCTACCATGACTTTTATCTAAATGTAACTTTTTGTAGAAAAATAATGTCAGTCTTAACACAACATACAAACATTTAGACAGCATGTCTTTTGTCTTTACTTTTTGATCCCTTTTACATTTAAGATAAAACAACTGATCATAGGAGACTGACAAAAATAAGTACATAAATAATTAAATAAATAAGAGCTATACTGCTGAACTAATAATGGAAGGAAGGGAAAATAGGATCACACCGCTGAGGTATTACTCAAAAATATCTTATTACTGAAACAAAACTCGATCTGCTTGTACAACTGACAAGTTTTTTGATAACTACTACAGCTATAATGAAACAAAATATTCAGAAACTTGTAAACACAATAATCAATTACAGCTGAATATCCATAGTAGGATTTTTAATTAAGATACTGAGACTGGAAGGGAGATCAATAGCAGCGATCTGCACGAGCGTAGTTCACCTCATTTAAGTAGCTGCTCCCAACAAGTCCAAACCAAAACATGAAGCCATCATAGCAAGTGTAATAATATGAAGGGTGCTTTAACCTTTGGGTTTTATTGGGTTGAAGTTTTCTTAAGAACGTAGCAGCAGAAAACATCTGAGCAATCGTAGCTTTAGCATTAGCATTCCCTTGTATTTCCTTACCAATTGCTGATAAGGTTTTTTTTAAGGCTGTGGTTGTCGACAAAGAGAGTCAGGTGAATTCTTCATAGATTTCTCAGGTGAGGCTTCAGGGGACAGCACCATGACAAACCTCTCAGATACATTGAATCTCTTCACTCTGATAATTGGAAAATATGTAGTAGGTGCTTCATTGTTGTTTAGAATAGCAACTTTCTGAATTATGCTGGCTTCATTGTCTACAATCAGTCATTAATTATTGCTTGATAAACTAAAGTGCTGCCTTAGGAAATACAAAATTGAAAGATACAAGCACTAGGGTACTGCCTTTCATTAGCCAGCGAGGTCAGCTGAATGGTCAGTAAATCTGACCTTGACAACCACTAAGCTGCAAAGTTTGTCTTCTCTGATGTATTCAAAGACCTTTTGGTTATCTATGATGTTAGGCAGTCTAAAAAACAATTTGCCTAGGTCTCTGTGTCAGGTCAGTTGATGGCATCAGATATGGATGAGCATATTCGGTTATTATGGCCTGGTATGGGAAGTTTAGCAGTTTGAACAGGTCTGCCTCCAACAACTTAATTATGATATCCATTTAATCCTTTCTTGGACACTAGTCAGCTGCAGGTTATTGCACTATTGTCTATTTCCTAAGTCATAGACCTTCTGTAGCAGAGGATTAATTGTTCTATAGTGGTACTGGACATGTGGCTTAGGCTGAATGAAACAGACGCAAACAGACTGGCAAAGGTGACTCCAAAAAGCTGTTTTGGCACTCAGGGCTCACTATCTGCCTCTTAAAACCTGACATGTTTAACACACTTGTGAAACTAGTTAAGGCCAGTATAAGTAAAGGATTACTCATTATAACTTTGATAATTTGGAAATCATTGATAGGTTCAGAGTGGACCCCTATAGGGGCACTGGAGGAATGCATGGATTCCTATCCCTGTGGACACCAAAGTATGTATAGCCCTCACAATTGTTGCTACAGGAGCTTTTCAGAAACAGGCTGTGCACACACTGGGGCTCTCACAAGCTTCTGTCTCTGTGATACTGCAGCAGTTCCTGGATGTACTCTTAGCATGTGTGGATTAGTGTATCTATCTCTGGGTGCCACCTCAGGACCAAGTCAGGTCTATGAAAGTCTTTTATGCACTTTCACATTTCCCTGAGGTACTCAATGTGATAGATTGCACCCATGTTGCAATTAGAGCCCCTCCTGGTCCATAGGGTGAAATTTACCATAATAGGAAGAGCTACCATTCCATCAATTGCTAGTTAGTGTGTGATGGATGGGAGTGCATCACCAATATATCTTCCCAGCATTCTGGCAGTGCACATGGTTCCCACAACTGGCACACTAGCTCACTCTACTGCTTTTCCCTGCAAGGTAGAATGCCCAGTGATTATCTTGTTGGTAAGCAGAAAAAATATTTTTTATATTATATTTAAGTAGCTGTTCACATTAAAATGTATTGCTTAATACTAAACTTTTTGTTCGATCCCCCCTTTTTTCAAGTGATGCTGGATATCTACTAGAGCCATGGCTCATGACACTAGAGAGAAATCCAAGTGGTGCTGCAGAGAAGACATATAATACATCCCTGTCCCAGACCTATATTGTCAATGAGAGGGTCTTTGGCCTCCTGAATAGCAATTTCAGGTGCCTAGGTGAGTCTAGGGATGCCCGTCAGTATGACCTAACAGGATGTTTACTGCATGTTGCGTTCTGTATAACAAGATCAAGTCTTGATCTGGTGATGAAGTGGCCTATGCTGTCACTGCAGCTCCCAGTTCCACTCCAAATATAAGTAATGATGACCAGCTGGCAGCAGTGGTATGTGATACCATGCAGTAGGCTCCTACATGGCATGCAGCTGCACAGGTAAAGAGGCAGCATCTAGTCCATAATTATGAACCATGACATTCAGGTTAGTGTTCCTTTATTGTAAAAACACATACAGGATAATTGTAATATCTATGGTATATGCTGTATGCTGCATAGTCGACTGTCACTGTTCATCTGACATGCTCTCTAATCTGAAGATTTTTTTTATTATTATCTTTTAGAAAAGTTACTCATTGCTAATGTAATGCCTGATTTCTGACTGACTCATGTTCAGTGATGTCATAATGCATCATATAAAACTAATTCAATTTTCTGTCTGCTTTCATGAATAAGTTCTGTTTCATGATTACTTAATTATACAAATGTAATGAGTATTGTCAACAGTGAAATACTTTCTGAGTTACTGTATTACAAATGTAAGAAAAATTAATTATAATGCCATCTCTTCTTAGATTACTCTATTGTACTGCACATCAGATTAATTTTATGATGTCATACACAATACATTTTGACTTCAGAAACATAAAAAGCTATAATCATTTGTGTAGTGGGGAGGGTGAAATGGCAGCAGTATAAGTTTACATGGCAGGATACTCATTTTAATATCAGTTGCTTATGATATAGTTCTCCTGCAAAATTGTTGTGCATTAATAATTTTATGTAGTAGGTAACTGCCACCTGTAGGAATTGTAATCCATGTATCATTGTTTTTGCTTACCTTTCTTTGATAGTGTATGTACTAGTTTTACAAGGATGAAATGCAAACATTTGCAACCCCCAAACCTCCATTCAAGTTAAATAGACAGGTGTATCTTTGAAGCTGATTCAAAGCAGTTCAAGATCAAATGAGTCATATACATCTCCAAAAGACAGTCTAGGTGATGTTGCAAATGATTTTGAGGAGGGGCTACCATGAGAGCTGTAAGGTGAGTTGGTTTGATATTGTGACCTACTTGATGCAGGTGATCTTGCTGTCACTAACTTGACAGTGTTGTGTGACCATGACAGTGACCTCGAATGTGAGGTTCTGTTAGGTGTAGATGAACTCTGTCATGGCCTGTGTGAAATATGTAGTGCTTGATCACTTCGACTACTGACATTATTGCCCTGCGAAGGAATGGTATTATCATGTGATCTCCCTTCACATGTCCAGACAGTGCCCTGTCCTCTGTCCCTTGCAAGACTGACTCCAGTTTGAATTTGGCATGTCCCAACTACTGTACAAATGGGGGTGACCACTGATGCTCCATACTACCTATCAATTATAGCATTATCTCCACTTCCTGCCATTTTGAAGTAGTGCTGGGAATCATCACACATACCCTGGAGGACTGTAACTATTGCCAGCTAACTTTCTGTGGCAGTGCTCTGAGCCCTACCAATGTCACAAAACATTTCCTTTTGGGCAGCCAATGCGTTATGTGATTCTTTGAAAAACTGTAAGAAATTTCTGTGGCTACCTCTTCTGGACACTGCTAACTGCTACCAGTGAATGCCTACCATCATGCTTATAGAGGTGCAGAGATGTTCCTCCTGTACAAATGTGCTGGCTTGTGCTTGACGTTGTCTTGCACTGTCACTTTCTGCAGAGTTGATAACATTGCATGGGCTGAGAATCCTGCCATTAATCTTGGGGACTGTCTGCCACTTTCTCAGTCTGCCTCATAAATATAACATTGTTATCATCAGCAGCAACAGCATTCAAATTTATTGGTATAGTTGAACTGTTAATTTCTGGTGCTGACCCTGTAAAAAATTATTTGAAAACGTTAACAATAATGGAATAGGATACAGCAATGTATGCTTACAAAGGGTTGAGTGGGACACTTCCCATGTACACTGCCTTCATTTCCATTGTTTTCTGATTATAAGGTTCACCTAATAATAATAATGAATTGTGATGTGTTACATCATTCCTTGTCAGAATTAAATTCTTTCTATATAAATGCATGTTACTAATTTTAAACCAATCTTCATGAGCACGTGAGTGTTGCTGCTGCTGCAGACATTGGTAAGATGTAGCAGTATCCATATCACCTCTAATTATGCCTGGTCCACCATCTTCTCTGTCATAGTCATCCCCATGGATGGATAGGGCGCATTCCTCTTCTAGTGTTAATTGAATAAGATTTAGATTAGAGCCACCCCCCCCCCATAGTGGTAAGAAAAATTGCATTCTGCCCAGGCTTGCTTCTAGTAAATGCTACCTTATTATTGGCCCTTTTCTTACACTGTACCAATGTTCAATTTCTGCTACTGACTGCATTAATTTCAAGAACTGCTTGACTCCAGGCCTATACTTATGTTTTGTTGAAAACTACCCACTCCAGACACTATTAACCCCCCTTTTCCAAAAAGAAGTTTCTCATATGTCCTAAGTGCTGCCATGAAGACACAGTTTTCCTCATGGTTGAAGTTACCCTTTCTCTCATTTGATCCCTTATTTTCTTCCAGTACTCTACATGTGCAAAAAATAAAAATAAAAAAAGGCCACAGTTTTAAAGGGTGACAATACTGTTTTGATGTAATCAGCTTTTAAAGTGCAAAACACTGGCCAAGTCTTCCTCCCTCCCACATTTAATAAAAATGTTACTTAACACAAACCCTATACTTACATACAGAAATGTCAATACAGCCATGGAAAATTGCTATATGTTGTTGTTGTTGTTGTGTCTTTCGGCTTTTCCTGGTTAGGGGTCGCCACAGCGGAACTCCGGTCCGCTAATGATTGGCAGTAGATTTTTACGTGCCAAGTTGCCAGCCCTGATGCACAACCTTCAATGAAGGTACGCCCATTCACGCATGTCTCCACACAGAAGATGCTCTAGCTGAGAATCGAACAGGACAACGTCTTGCTGTGAGGCGACAACGCTACCTATTAGTTAAAATTAATTCTGGTAATGAATGTAATCTTTTTTGTCACGACAGACATCCATGTCCTACTCTCTGCCATTGTCATGTATTCATAATACTGACATTTTTTTTCATCATTGACACTTCAAAAATCTCCAGTTCATCACAAATGCCTGTTGATATTCTTAGCACTCCAGAACTTCAGTATAAAATTACTGCATTTATACCTCGCATGTGTTATATGAAAATTAGGCTAATTTACATTCATCTTCACAAATCTTAGTAGTATGCAAACTTTTCCCAAGATGTATTGTCGAATATTTTTTTGCTGATCATGAATACATGGACAAAGTAATATGAATGCATATCAGACTGACATGGACGCACTGCAGACAGGGAATAGTTCTAACCCTGTTTAATATATCCCTGACCATACTTTCCTCATTGTTGTTCTGGCATTTCAAATGATGACGTCACCTGTAAAGGGACGAGGCCACGCTCCTAGTTGGTCTAACAAGGAGACCATGATAATGCTTTAGCTTCCCATTGGCTATATCAGGATAAGATTGATATATGCACAAGACATAGTACATGGAATAAATTGATATCTGATAGGAGGTGGGTGACCACCTGTCAGCCCTGACAGGTATAACCCTCTCCAGCCAGCAATGTCATTATTGTTATGATGATTTACAGAAGCATAATACTGACCAGCTGGCTGACTGACCAGATGGCTGACTGGGTATACCTGGAAGTGCTGAAAAAGCTAGAGTTCTATAGTAAGTAAAAACACTTTTGTTTCTTAATATTCACTATTACATTGAGTCATATTAAAGATAAAAAAGTATATCAAGTTTGCATCACTACAGGTATTTTGTAAGAAAGATATGTTTACCTGAAAATATTACTTGCAATGCTATTGTAAAACTCCAAGGAAATCATGACCATTTTTGTAATCATACTTGCATCTTTTTATAAAATATGGTTATGAGTAATGTGCTAACAGATTTTAATAATATACAAAATGTGACATATGTTTATTAAAATAATAATTGTATATGTAGCTTTGTAAATCATGTACTGGGTTACAAGAAAAAATATTTGTTAATGGATTTAAAAATAATGCAAATAAAATTAAAATTACACATTACAGTTTCTTACAATTGCATAAAATGAATTAATATGTTATATTACATGAATCCTGCTTTGTGTAGACTATAAAAATATAACTAATACAGTTGCTAACACAGCCATTTGTTCAAAAGTATTTCTAGCTGCACATACAATATGGCTGTACTCTGAGACACCATATCTTAGAGTGCAGGTTGGGGGAGGGGTTGGGATTGCTGTGCTAAGTGAATGACCAGCCCAAACTTTACTGAAAAATGTTGTTTTACTTCTACATTACCTAAACATTTGTACAGCAAAGAAAATGCAAACTTCGACAAATTGCTGCACTATTGTGTTTGTGAGAAAGTTATACTTGAACACAGATTTACATGTACAGCATAGTATTTTGAAAACAATATTCCACACATATTTCATACATTAATTTTTCTTTTGCATGACAGGGAATATTGGTACAGTATTATACAAATATTATACAATTTCATACAGCTTTGCATATGTAAGACAAAAGAAAAAAGAAAAAAAAGAGTTATTGCTTAGATAGGAATAAACACACACACACACACACACACACACACACACACACACACACACACACACACACACACACACACACATTTCATCCATTATACCAACACGTCAATTCACCAACATTTCCAAACACAATGTTAATCACGCAGTTAGTAAACACTCGGCCATCCCAACAAACTACACTACCCAAAAAAACTGACCCACCGATGTAGCAGGCTTCACCACCCACACCCCCCTATGTGAGGGAATTTTCTCCCACACCCCCTGTTACTAAACAAACCAACTCTGAGAACGCACTACCGTAGGGTAAGGGGAAAAGTTCAAGTTGATGGCCAAGTGTTTACTAACTGTACAGTTAACGTCGGGTTTGGAAATGTTGATGAATTGACGTGTCGGTATAATGGATGCCGGTAAAGTCATCTGTCGGGAAACTGAAGGCAATCCATATATATATATATATATAAATATATATATATATATATATATATATATATATATATATATATATATATATATATATATATATATATATATAGATATATATATCAAACATGTGCAAATACAGGTAAACAAGAATTGCCTTCTCTCTTTCAATTACAGCTGGGGATAGAAATAGAATATAACCACCAGCAACAAGAGAGAAGAGTAAAAAGGCTGGTTGAATATTCTGGTAAGTATAAGTGTAAGTCCAAGAGAATTCTGTCTTACTAATTTATAATATGTATAGGAAGCATTAAAAAAGACTTGAAATCAAGGAAATAAAGAGGAATATGTATGTGTATAACTGCTGTACTCTTTTTTTAGAATTGTTTTATGTATTGGTCATAAGGAAAATATTTTATAGCTTTCCAAATAAAGAACTACAGCTGAAACCATTGAAATTCAATCTAATGTTACTATTTTTAACTTGATTACTTCTAATAATTGCAAAGGGTATTTTTAAAACCGTATTGAATGTATTGTATGTACAGAACTTAAGAGATACACACTCCCCTTCAAGTAGTCACAAGAACTTGTCATATGAATTCATCTGAGATATACATAAACATTACTTATCTCATTCTTCCCAAGTACAAAAGCATTTTTTAAATGACTACTCTCATTCTATACATAAGCACTTCCTCTATACAAGTTTTACTTCAATAAAGATTTACTGCAGTATTTCAATAGGGTATGAAATAGAAACATGTGGATTTATTATGAATTTACTGTTTTGTCTCTTTCCACCTATTTTTTTCTCTCTTTTTTGTGCATTTCTTTCTCCTTTATTGCATTGTTTCTGTCCGATTTTATTTTCCTTTTCTAACAGCTTCAAATCACTCAGGAGCAGGCCAGGCACGTACCTCACAAACTATAGAAAGATCATCCTCTGCCCATTCAGGGACAATCTTGCAGGGTCAGGATGGAGGCGCTGGTTTTACATGCACCCTAGCATGTGGTAGCCTAGCAAGCATTACTAAAAAGGGGATTCAGAGCTTGCTAGAGGACTTAATGGTGGAGCTAGTGGACAGGGCATCTCAGCTTGTTGAAGCCTCTCTTCAGCATGTTGAAAACACAAATCTCCCAGATGGTGAAAACCACCACACTGACATAGGCCTCTGCCCTCTCAACATTGGGGTTGTCCACTGCAACATCATCTGGAAGTGGACATGTTTGAGGGTCTGCAGACTGGGACTCCAGCTGGCACTTCCTTAGTCCTTCTTCCCTTATACTTTCTCAGACACAACCCTTTTATATAATAAAATATTTGAAAAATAGGTGAGTCCTGACAAAAAACATAGTGCCCATCCCCTCCCACCTCCTCCAGCAGAAACTCTCTTGATGTTTCCCTTGTGTGTTAACCTCTTTGTTTGTCTCCTCCTTTTCTGTCTTTCCTATCTTCCCCTTTCTATACTTTAATGAAACTATCAGGGTGTCCACAAAAGGATACCCCTATAGAACATTATCAACCCCTTTTCTTTTTTTTTTAATCAATTGTTAGCACTCCCCAGTCCACAGTTTTCCTTAAACATTTTAAGCATGATTGCGGATGCGTTTAGCCATGCTTACCCATGATATTCAGAAAAAAAAGTAAGCATAATTTCAAAAAAGACTTTGCTTTTCCGCATTCATTGCATTTGACTTTCACTGATCTTAGTGGTGCTATTCGCAGATAACTGTAAGTCATGTGCAAAGGCCCAGGCTGCAGACTATAGCTGAAATGAGAGGGTTGCTCAGGGATCTAGTTTGGGCACAATATTATTTAATATCAGTTTTACTGAGTTCCTGATATCTGACAGATTTGGGTTTGGTGGTTTGCTGACAGCTGTAAAATTGGTACTATATTAAAGAATCACATGCTGTAATTTTGTTAATTTCCATCTTCTCCAAGTTTATGTCATCTCTGAGTTGGTGGGTGTGGGGAGTGATCCCATGTCAGAGGGTACAGGGGGGGCTTTTCTACTAAAAAAAAAATTGTTTTGTGACCTTGGATGTGTCACTGTTTTGACTCCTGACCCTTTGGATTGATGTACTCATGTGTTGACTAAATAAGGCATGGTTATTCATAGTGGGCTTGCCATGGTCCCTTCAGTGGACCAACTTCAGCCCTTCGCCCTAATAAATGCAAGCAGTTGGTTTCCACTCTTCACCCACATCTTCTGTGCCAGTAGCTCCCACCTCCCGCTCCTGTGCTGCTAAACAAAGTTGTATCATTTGCTGCTAAGTCAGTGCTTTACCCCTCTTTGCCAACAGAGCTGGCTGCATACATCAGTTTTAATAATATACCTTTCTTTTTCTTAATACTATAAACATCAGATCATACACATAATATCATATCGTGTGGCCAATGAAATGTAGTTTTCATCTGGTTATTTATGTATTTATCAGTCTCAAATATATTAGTTTATATCACAAGGAAAGTATAATAAAAAAGACTACAACTGAAGATAACCCCTCCAAAATAATTTTAGACATCTGATCAAAGATTCAAGTAGCTAAAATAGAAGTTTTTTCTAAACTAAATTAATTTACTATTCCCTTTAAGATTAAATGGTGGTATTAGCCTTACAATATCCAAAAGATAAAGGTGTATTCACACAACTTAATAAAGTAGTAGGATTTTGTTATTAGTCTTTGTGTTATTATACAATTGATAGTCTCTTGTTTTATCATTCCAATGCAATAAAAACTTTTTATTTGATTTCTTGGTACTACCTTACTTTTATTTTCAGTTATAACTGCATTATGGCTGTATAATAAAATTAATTACACTATAAATATGACAATAATTTACAAAATCTGATAATAAAGTTTAATGTGACTATTAGTCAATTGCAAGTTATATATAAAATACGTTTTCTGTGTTTATTATTAAGGATAATGCTAAGACATTTTGGTTTTGGAATTAATCCGTGTGAGGTGGTATTAATACATTGTTAAATGCTAAACCACTTGATAATTTTAGAACTGGTTTTCATTTGTTTCAGTATAGTTCATCTTTGAGCAAGTTATGTAAAATTCTAAATGTGATGACTTTTAGGTGACATTAAATAAATATTTTTTCATCTGGTTATTCGGAGCTATTATGCAATTGCAATGAAAGTGTTAACAGATTAAGTTTAGCCGTTTCTGGATGTGTGGGCAATTTGGTATCATATGTAGATAAATTATTTCTGTCTTTACTTTCCATCTGCCTACAGGTTACATGCAGATGGAAATTACTTTCAAATAAAGAAGTACATGCAATTGTAAAAAGACTGCAGTATAAAACAGAAAGCTTATTGAAAGCTGTGAATTTGGAGTGCATTACTTTCAGAATGTCTTACACAGAAGCATATATACCTTTATAAAAGTTGATATATAAAATGTGAAATATGTATAAGTCTTTGGTGCATTATTGCAATGCTTAGTACTGAACTGGGAGAGAAGGGATTGGCCTTCACTCTGAGATGTGTAAGCTCAAAGGATTATTTATTTATTTATTTATTTACTATGGTAGTGGACTGATCCAGAGGGGACCACTGTGGCCAGAGCCTGGTAGCAGTATATGGTTAAGTGGTTTACTCAAAACTGTACATTAAGCAAAAAGAGGCTGATGGAATCAAACCCATCACTGTAGTTTGAAGCTTTTTAACATCTTGCAACTTTAATCCACTGCACTTACTTCTAGGGTATGTCCATAGCTGTATTTTTAGAGATTAAAAAATGTTACACAACTCCTTGCCTATAGAAAGCAAATCAGTGGGAAATTTCTCAGGGACAGTCAGCTTTACATATGTATGTGTGCTTAGATGTATGAAAATTAGTATTTCTTTTTTGCGGGCAAACTGCATTAGAATATCACTCCATAATTTAACTGAAAATATCTCTTTATTGGTCTTGAAAGAACACTTTGATTTCAAGAAAACTCCCTTACATTTTTCAGCTAAAAAGAATATAAGACAGGATTTATAACACTATTCAATAATGCATAGGGCTGATATACAGAAAAAACGTCCACACCACAAGCCTATGCAATCCACAGACATAAAATTAATGTGCACTGCAAAGAACAGTCCATCTGTGAATCATTATAAACCAAGGCATACAGCTGTGCAAATCCACGCTCTCAGTGGTATAAAATACTGGGAGCAGTCTTTGAATTTCACAGATAATCTTAAGTGGACACTCAAAAATTATGGACTAGTTAATAAATGGCAGACTGCCTTTTCTTCAACAAAATATTCCCTTGATCTGCTGCCTTGTTTACCAGCCAAGGACAGTGCATGACATAACCAAGTTGGAGACCATATATCTACCCCAGCGAGAGCAACAGAACCTACTGTAGTCACAATACCCAAAGCAATAGGACTTAGCCTAGTCACCGTAACCAGAGCAATATAACTTACCCTAGTCACAGTAACCAAATAAATAGGACTAACCCTAGTCACAGAAACCAGGGAAATAGGACTTACCCTAGTCACAGTACCCAAAGCAATAGGACTTACCCTAGTCACAGTACCCAGAGCAATAGGACTTAACCTTGTCACAGTAACCAGAACAATAGGACTTATCCTTGTCACAGTAACCAGATCAATAGGACTTACCCTATTCACAGAAACCAGAGCAATAGGACTTAACCTAGTCACAGTACCCAAAGCAATATGACTTAACCTAGTCACAGTAACCAGAGCAATAGAACTTAGCCTAGTCACAGTAACCAGAGCAATAGGACTTACCCTAGTCACAATAACCAGAGCAATAGAACTTACCCTAGTCACAGTAACCAGAGCAATAGGACTTACCCTACTCACAGTAACCAGATCAATAGGACTTACCCTAGTCACAGTACCCAAAGCAATAGGACTTACACTCGTCACAGTAACCAGAGCAATAGGACTTACCCTAGTAACAGTAACCAGAGGAATAGAACTTACCCTAGTCACAGTAACCAGAGCAATAGGACTTAACCTAGTCACAGTAACCAGCGCAATAGGACTTACCCTAGTCACAGTACCCAAAGCAATAGAACTTACCCTACTCACAGTAACCAGAGCAATAGGACTTACCCTATTCACAGTAACCAGAGCAATAGAACTTACCCTAGTCACAGTACCCAGAGCAATAGAACTTACCCTAGTCACAGTAACCAGAGCAATAGGACTTACCCTAATCACAGTATCCAGAGCAATAGGACTTACCCTAGTCACAGTACCCAAAGAAATAGGACTTACCCTAGTCACAGTAACCAGAGAAACAGGACTTACCCTAGTCACAATACCCAAAGCAATAGGACTTAGCCTAGTCACAGTAACCAGAGCAATAGAACTTACCCTAGTCACAGTAACCAAATAAATAGGACTAACCCTAGTCACAGAAACCAGGGAAATAGGACTTACCCTAGTCGCAGTACCCAAAGCAATAGGACTTACCCTAGTCACAGTACCCAGAGCAATAGGACTTAACCTTGTCACAGTAACCAGAACAATAGGACTTATCCTTGTCACAGTAACCAGATCAATATGACTTACCCTATTCACAGAAACCAGAGCAATAGGACTTAACCTAGTCACAGTACCCAAAGCAATATGACTTAACCTAGTCACAGTAACCAGAGCAATAGAACTTAGCCTAGTCACAGTAACCAGAGCAATAGGACTTACCCTAGTCACAATAACCAGAGCAATAGAACTTACCCTAGTCACAGTAACCAGAGCAATAGGACTTACCCTACTCACAGTAACCAGATCAATAGGACTTACCCTAGTCACAGTACCCAAAGCAATAGGACTTACCCTCGTCACAGTAACCAGAGCAATAGGACTTACCCTAGTAACAGTAACCAGAGGAATAGAACTTACCCTAGTCACAGTAACCAGAGCAATAGGACTTAACCTAGTCACAGTAACCAGCGCAATAGGACTTACCCTAGTCACAGTACCCAAAGCAATAGAACTTACCCTACTCACAGTAACCAGAGCAATAGGACTTACCCTATTCACAGTAACCAGAGCAATAGAACTTACCCTAGTCACAGTACCCAGAGCAATAGAACTTACCCTAGTCACAGTAACCAGAGCAATAGAACTTACCTTAGTCACAGTACCCAAAGCAATAGGACTTACCCTAGTCACAGTAACCAGCACAATAGAACTTACCCTAGTCACAGTAACCAGAGCAATAGGACTTAACCTAGTCACAGTACCCTAAGCAATAGAACTTACCCTAGTCACAGTAACCAGAGCAATAGGACTCACCCTAGTCACAGTAACCAGATCAATAGGACTTACCCTAGTCACAGTGCCTAAAGCAATAGAACTTACCCTAGTCACAGTAACTAGAGCAATAGAACTTACCCTAGTCACAATAACCGGAGCAATAGAACTTACCCTAGTCACAGTAACCAGAGCAATAGGATTTAACCTAGTCAAGGTACCCAAAGCAATAGAACTTACCCTAGTCACAAAAACCAGAGCCATAGGACTTACCCTAGTCACAGTAACCAGAGCAATATGACTTAACCTAGTCACAGTACCCAAAGAAATAGAACTTACCCTAGTAACAGTAACCAGAGTAATAGAACTTACCCTTGTCACAGCAACTAGAGCAATAGGACTTACCCTAGTCACAGTAACCAGAGCAATAGAACTTACCCTAGTCAGAGTAACCAGAGCAATAGGGCTCACCCTAGTCATAGTAACTGGAGCAATATGACTTACCCTAGTCACAGTAACCAGAACAATAGGACTTTCCCTAGTCACAGTAACCAGAGCAATAGGACTTACCCTAGTCAAAGTAACAAGAGCAATAGGACTTATCCTAGTCATTGTAACCAGAGCAATAGAACTTAACCCATTCATAGTAACCAGTGCAATAGGACTTACCCTAGTCACAGTAACCAGAGCAATAGAACTTACCCTAGTCACAGTAACCAGAGCAATAAGACTTACCATAGTCACAGTAACCAGAGCAATAGGACTTTCCCTAGTCACAGTAACCAGAGCAATAGAACTTACCCTAGTCACAGTAACCAGAGCAATAGGACTTACCCTAGTCATAGTAACTAGACCAATAGAACTTACCGTAGTCACAGTAACCAGAGCAATAGGACTTACCCTAGTCACAGTAAACAGGTCAATGGAACTTACCCTAGTCACAGTACCCAAAGCAATAGGACTTACCCTAGTCACAGTAACCAGAGCAATAGGACTTACCCTAGTCACAGTAACCAGAGCAATAGAATTTGCCCTAGTCACAGTACCAAAAGCAATAGGACTTACCCTAGTCACAGTAACCAGAGCAATAGAACTTACCCTAGTCACAGTAACCAGAGCAATAGGACTTACCCTAGTCACAGTAACCAGATCAATAGAACTTACCCTAGTCACAATACCCAAAGCAATAGGACTTACCATTGTCACAGTAACCCGAGCAATAGGACTTACCCTTGTCACAGTAACCAGAGCAATAGGACTTACCCTAGTCACAGTAACCAGAGCAATAGGACTTACCTTAGTCACAGTAACCAGAGCAATAGGACTTACCCTAGTCACAGTAACCAGAGAAATAGGACTTACCCTAGTCACAGTACCCAAAGCGATAGAACTTACCCTAGTCACAGTAACCAGAGCAATAGGACTTACCCTAGTCACAGTACCCAGAGCAATAGAACTTACCCTAGTCACAGTAACCAGAGCAATAGAAATTACCCTAGTCACAGTAACCAGAGCAATAGGACTTACCTTAGTCACAGTTATCAGAGCAATAGAACTTACCCTAGTGACAGAACCAGAGCAATAGATCTTACCCTAGTCACAGTACCCAGAGCAATAGAATTTACCCTAGTCACAGTAACCAGAGCAATAGAACATATCCTAGTCACTGAGTATAACTGGTATCAAAATACATTTTTCTTTTAAATAATATGACTAAAATGCAATCACTTTGTTCAGGAACTACATCAATCTTCCTCAAATATGCCTGCTTTATAAACAGCCAAGCCACTGAATTGTATTATTAATCTATCTTTGGCCTGTGGAATAGTTTCCAGCATGTTTACGTGTTATCATACCAATGCCAATGGTTTGAAATCTCACTGATTGTAAACCTACTTCCATCTCCTGTTCTATATGCAAAACAGTTGCATACCTCTCAACTGTACAGATTTTCATAGAATCTCCAGATTTTGGTCTCCAAAATTTGGTCCATTTTTCATAAAATTGTGGTTTTCTGGCAATTAGTGGTTAATTATTAGAGAGTAAAATTAGAAAATAATAACAGACATTTGAGTTTCAGACTTTGTATCCTTCAAAAATGTCATGTGAATGCAAAGCCTGTTATTCTATCAATTTTCTGAGTTTGTAAGAGCATTATTTAAAAATTGTCCCTATTTTTGGGCCTTTGTCCCACTTTATTTATGGCTTTGTTTATATGTTTTGCTCTAAGAGGTTGAGAGGTATGTTGCTTAATCCTTTGTCTAAATATGATGTGTTTAGCACTGCACAGCATTGGTCCAGAAGAAGAAGAAAGACCAAAGCAGACAATTGCACTACTATGGAAAAACTCTACTGCTCTACTTGTTGACTCATAATGGTGTCCAAAACAGTGGACCACACTTTGCTGCTTATTAGGCTTCAGAGTTGTGGATTGGCTGATGATATATGTAAATAATTCATACATTATAGCTTGTCAGGTCCACAACCTCCTGTGAAGAAGATTTACCTCTGTTTATACCTTACTCTTACCATACATATATCAGGATTATTTTTGAAGGAAGTTAATGACTGACTTCTTCCTTATATAAGATATATCTTATTCCATAATCCTGGAAAACATTGGATAAAGTATCTGCTATGCTTTTTCCTACTGATACTTTTTAGGTGAGACTTTTAGATTAGTTATTAGCTGGACTGTAGGTGGATTCTAGTCTTGTACTTTCACAAAGAACCAGATCAGATGTAAGCTTATACACTATGCAAAAATCACCACTATGCATACCACTCAATCTGTAAGCTCAAGAAATTTGGACAAAACCAAAAATAATATGGGCACATTAATCCAGAATCAGGAGTAGATTTTATTTACTTCTCTTCCAAACTCAGGAATTTGCTAGCATAACAGGTTTTGCATTAGCATGCATTTTCTGAAGGGCATGAAGTCTCAAACTCAAATTTCTGTCATTATTTAGTGATTTCAGTCTTCAATGGTTTGCCAGAGAATCACAAATTTTATGAGGAACAGGCCAAAAATATGTGACAAAAAATCTTTACATTCTGTGAAAATCTGAACAGTTGAGAAGTATGTTTCTGAGAAACATAAATAAAAGAATATGATAACTCCTAAAGCTATACTGAATAGCTCAAGTATTCCAACCCTATGAAATTTAGTAAGAAACATTTAAATCTTTTTCAAACTCTTTCAGATGGCTTGCTTGGACACTACAGAGTGCAATATTGTCTTTAACAATGGTTTGGATCTATGGGCTATAAAATGATAACAGTGGTCTTTCTGGTTTGATTAGATTTGTCCTTTAGAATTGAATGGACTAGAGATCATGCTTTTCTGACTTGTGTAGATAAATACGAGTCAAACTTTAAATTGTTGTGTACCATTATTCCTAAATATTTACAGACAGTGTTTTTTCCTGATTCATCCATTTACATTGTAAGTATAATTTATGGTGTTTTTTTCCCAAGTTACACGATGCTACATTTACTGACATTAGAAATGAGGTAATTACTACTTCTCCATGTATTTTTTGTAGAGCATCTAGGAGAACTTTGGCATCTTCTATTGTAGTAAACTTGCTACCAAGTTTGGAATCATCAGCAAGTTTAGTTCCTCAGAGCTCATTTCCTTATTTTGTACCTGAGATGAGTAGTCCAAAAAGAAGTGCCCCAAGTACAGAGTCCTGTGTGACACAACTCATTACCTCTAATGTGTTAGATAGGTATCTTCCCCACCCAGACTTCTGTACTGCTGAAAGGTCAGTTTTTTATCCATTGACATACGCATGGACCAACTTTTAATGCTTACGATGTATAATTTATTCCTTAATGTGCAGAATGTCTAACTAACGTCAAGATAAGAAGCATTGCTTTAATCCTTAGAATATGGTTCCAGTATTGTGTAGATACCAGAAACTTGCTTGTAAAGGGAAAGACCACTCACTCTTTTGTAAGCTTAACTTCTCACATAATTTGCAGAAGAATTTGTCTATGCCATTATGACATACCACAGACATAGACAAATTTGTAGTCAGGTACTGCTGACAGTCTTATACTGATAATTAGTCCTGCTGATGTCAGGAGATCAGCAGCTACTGTAAAAAAAAAAGGCAGACAGGTATGAAATTGTTTTCCACTGTTTGTATTGCAGAGAGGAAGAGAACTTACACTGATTTACAGCTGTTTCCAAAAGTGGCCTGGCACATTATCAAGACACATGGAGCAAGTATTTTTGGCCTTGGAGATAGCATTCAAAATCTGCATGGAGGGATCAGAGGGGGAGTTGTGGGTATGATAATTTATTCATTTATTCATTTATCTATCTATCTATCTATCTATCTATCTATCTATCTATCTATCTATCTGTCTATCTGTCTGTCTATCTATCTATCTATCTATCTATCTATCTATCTATCTATCTATCTATCTATCTATCTATCTAACTATCTATCTATCCTTTGTTGACTAGATTAGTCCCACTAGGCTAGTGACCTCTCTTCAGAGTAGACCCAAGATGTTATTTATACTAGTAGGAGGAATTTGGCCAGGGCATCAGGAAACTATTCCTACTCTTTTCGATAGATGCCATGAGATCCTTTACTCAAGTAGATGAGACCTCAGTTTAACATCTTATGTGAAGGGCAAAATAATTTAATTAATAAGTTGGTGAATGTTATGAAAAGATAAGGGCGTAAAGTCAGAGATGATTTTTTTCTGCTAACATGTTGGCTATGTCCTCAGGGATTCTCCACCAAAATAATGGGCAAAATGCAGTGCCTCTTAAGACAAAAACAAAGTGGATAAACTCTAAAACAATATTTCAAAATGCAACAATGTAGCTAGCAAATGCAACAAGTTGCACAGATGTAACAATTAAAACAACTATGTTTCAAAACTGCCATTGAACAGTGAGACAATGCCATATGCCCTCCATGCCACCAAATCCACAGCTCCTCATCTCTCTGGCAAAGTAGCTGACCAGATCATGAGAAAAGCAGGAAAGCAGAAATTGCACACAATGCTCCAGACAGAACATTAATGAAACCCACTAATTGTTGTCTTTCAGACACAGTAGACAATCAGCTCTTCATCAAGACAGCAAATCAGAGAGTACACACTATACTCCAATGAAAACACCAATGATGGAAATAGCAACAAATTATTGGAATGATACAAAAGGCCACCAGTATAAGCACTGAGAGCCAAAAGTTCAAGAATATCCAAATAAAAGTCCAAAGCCCAAACAAACATATAATATAATTCAATGGGAACACTCAAAGCTCATGTGTGGGCAGTCAATCTCTGCCATCTTCAGACGTGGCAGTAACTTTCATAGTTTTGTTTATCATGTCATAGTTTCCGTTTTTAAAGTCAATGGAAGACTAATTTCTGATTATATCAGATTTTATTGTTAGGTTAGAAATGATAGTATTATTATCTTCATTAATTATAGAGGGCATAACCATGGATAGCATGCAGAAAGATCTGAGGTTTGTCAGTATGGCATGTATTTATTTGTTCATATCTTTAAAATTTTTAACTGGGTCAAGCAATCAAGTGACCCTTTTCAGGAATGATCTAGGCCTAGGTTAAGGCTATATTGAATTGATAAAAAGTCAGAGGTTACATATATAGACTTTACATAAATAATACATGAAATGTAAAATTATACAGTATAAAAGTAATACAATTTGGAGTTTGTGAAATACATTTCATACAGGAAGCACAAATAAACTAAACACCATTGCCATGCAATCTATAGCTGACACAACAAAGCATACAAAAATATAGTACCGTCCCTAATTGTATTTCTTAGCATCTTTTCTATGTGCTTTCTGTGCCATTCCTACTGACCATCCGTTCTCTTCCACCCCAACTCTCTCCATTCATTCCTCTGAACTAAGAAATTACCCTTGTAGAGTATGGGAGCTTGAGTTGTTTGGAGGGACCATCACTGAGGCAACCATCTCAACAGCATTGTGCCAATGAGAATGTTAGTATAGCTAACCCTGGATGTGGACACAAGCTATCCAAATCACTGTGGGGCACACAATGCCTTCTACCTGCAATGACCTGCTCCTCTGTGTGCTGTAATGTAGGCTACCAGCAGGTAGTGGCCTGGTGAGCCAAAAACATTCCCCATGATGTGCACCCCTATTGACTCCATCAAACACCTAGGCCACTAACCCGACTCAAATCACACAAGTTGTAATCAGGGGTTAATCTCTGTATGCCACTGGCAATGGGTCTTTCTTAGTATTTATTGCAAATTGATTTGATTAGCATAGCTCATTAAAAGTTTGGCATTTTTGACACTGTGTTGTATAGACAGTCATTATTTTGGTGTTGAACTCCACCATATTTTCATTGCATTTACATCCTGGAACTTAGAAAATCATTGTGCTCTTTTGATGACAGCTGCTGTACTTATAGGTTTCTGTAATGTATTTATTGATGCTAATATTAATAAATCCATGCTGGATCACTTTTTTTGAGTTGTTATTTTGCCTTATGACATTTGGGTGTCCTATTGTAAAGTCTGAAATACCGACATCTATTGCAATAAATGCATAACAGTGGGAGCAAGTGGGACTTTCTAAATTACTGATTTAAATGCTATCTTGTGGCATTTTATAAAACCACCTTCACTTCTGATATTAATAGCTATTTACATGATCATACGTTTAGTGTAAGACTAGACTAATCAAACTCAGATCACTGAACACAGGAGATGCACAAGAGTCAGTACTGGGATGTATTCTCATTATCCTATTAATTAATAATTTACTTCTCATACTTTCAAAGTTTCAAATTATCCTGTATGCAGATGATCTTACATTCCTAAAAGAAGATAAAACCACTTCAATAGTTCTAAAAGGAATTCAGAAAGATCAACAATTTCTGAAAATGGATGACCCTTACCATTAATAAAATTGTTCTTAATCACAAAAATGAGCAACTATGCTGGAGAACGTAAACCAGCAGCTGGCAGCAGGCAGAGTCGCTCTATATTAGTGAGTCAAATGGCATGTTTATCATACAGGTAACTATCTCTAAATACTCAAACATATGGCTGGAACCAATTTTTGACTTTTAAACTATACACTGAAGGTACTGATGAAAACATCCAAAAGCAAGTTAATGCATGTTACATTATTGCTATTTATATAACTCCTGATGCAACAAAAGTTATCAAAATTAATGCTTTTTATTTCAAAATCTGACTATGCTCTTCCTTTGCTAGCTTTTCGTCCATTAATATAATCTGATCCAAATGATATTAAATAAAGTATGTCACTTTATAGCACTTTAATCCAGAGAACATCATTGCTTAACATTAAAAAGGGTAGAATGACTTCCAATCACAACAAAAGCAGTTAGGACACTAAAATTGGTGCTCTGCCTTTGCACATAAATTGATAACTCTGACTCAGAACAACCACAGAAAGATAAAGTGTTTACTATGATCTAGTCACCCTAAGTCCAATTAATGGCTCGGTTATCTGTTGGGGCGAGCATGCAGATGACAAGAATAATGCAGCTAAGCTGTCTCATCTTTTTTTCAGGGAGGGGAGATTGGGGTACACTCACTATGGCAGATTCTCTTGTAGATACCAGGCACCCTCATGGAGGGGAAGTGCTGCCCTCAATGAGGTACAAGGTCAATTGATTATATACACATGGATGCATGGATGCAAATCACAAAAGACCATTGCACACCTATCCTTTGAAAGTTTTGATCATGTATATGGGAGGTTAGGATGTAATAGAAGAACTATCAATCACTTGCAAGGAAAAGAAAGAAATCAACTTTTAAAATTGCTCTGGAGTAAATTATTTTTGGGAGCTAGAATATCCTATCTGTTAATGTACAAAATGAGCACAATCATTCTGACTTAAAGACAAAGATTAAATAACATCTTATTGTGGACTATAAATGTCAATCTTAGATGGGTAGTAGCTAAATTCAAGGTTCAAAGCTATTGTGACACAAACCAATTTAGAAGACTGCTGTCCTGATGTTTGCTTTTATTTAATTCTCTTGTTTATTTTGCTTTCATTTTGCTGCCTATGTACTTGTATGACTTCTTAATAATATATAAATATAAAAAAAGAAAATATAAAAAAAATATATAAAAAAATAAATAATTAAATAAATAAAATATAAAAAATATATAAAAAAATATAAAAAATATAGATAATAGTTTTAATTATAAATATACATACAATAACAAACAGGATAGTTATTTATTTGCTTGTACAGTAGCTTTCGGTAGCAGTTGTTTTGTAGTCGGTAGTAGCATCAGATGAGTAAAGTACCCAGGGGTTATTGATGGTTTATTTTCACTTTTATTTTTATTCTGATTTATTGCACTCATTGCATGATGTGACATTAAAATTCCATCATTTACATTCATTAAATTTAACAATATGCTGGCTTATCAAATAAGTAACATCTACTATTTTTATATGTTTTTAATCAATCGGGTTCTTTTTCTGGTTAATATAATGATTTTGAGGAGTTTTTATATGTATTCAATGATATTTTGTATATTCTTCTATAGATAAGATGTGCGGGTATTTAAAGGGTAGTGATCGAGTGACGCTGTTTCCGCTTTTATTTCTCTTAGGAGTTTTCTGAGGACGTTGGTGTATTGTAACCGACGAAAAGCTTAGAAGAAGCTTAAACCTAATAAATTTTGTTCGTTTTACATTTTGGCGACTTGGAGTTTTATTTTGGTGTTCTCGAGGGACGGAGGAGTTTCGTGCATTTCATCTCTTTTACAGTGTGTCTACATTTCCTTGGTTTGTCGACGTGACTTCTTAATGTATAACATTTTGATTATTGTAAATTGCATATTATATGTGCCTTTGGTCCAAGTCATGATTAAAAATAAATAAATAAAATATCATATGCAGTGTAACATTCATAGAATTGTAAAAAAATAAACATGCATTTGCTGTAATAAACACTGGTACCTGACTATACAGAGCACCCAGACAAAATGCTACTCAGCGATTTCTCTAGTGTTAGCCACAAACTGTACTCTGTCATGACTTCTGTTATAATGAGATAAAAATTAATGCTATTACGCTTACATGTGCAGCAAAACAGAAAGCTTATTAAAATGTACTGCAGATGGATACATAACAGTAGCCCTGCTCAGCTCCTCTGTGGACTGGGTTTTCATCAGTTATAAAGCAGATAATATAATAACATCACCACTACAGTATACAGTGTAATGAAAGTACTGTGTGCCATTAGCTAGCACAATAAATAAACTTTAAAATGCACCAATGGGCAATTAAACTCCAGAGTATACACCAAGTTATACTGTACCCATCTGCATGTTGTTTTATCTGCGTTACGCTCACTTCATTCATTCCATCATCCTGTAAACTTTATTCACAGATTTTATGTAATACAAAATCACACACACACACACACACACACACACACACACACACACACACACACACACACACACACACACACACACACACACACACACACACACACGCACACACAGTAAAAAAATATCTGTGAGTGTCAGTGTCCTTCAGTGATATTTTAACCCCTATGTAATCAAAGCATCCACAGTGCACAACTTTTAACCCTAATACCATTTATAATTTGCTCATGAAACTCATGCAGAACATTCTTTTTTTCTAATTCATCTGCCAAAGAAAATATTATGTCAAATTAAATTTAGTTCAGGACACAAAGCTGCTATGTTGCGCACTCTGCCTCTCTTGAGTTGGTGATACGCCTTTGACTGAATACTGCATGTTTGTAATGTGTAGTACACTGAGCATGTCCAGTACAAAGCACATTTTCAATAACTGCCTAGAGGTCACATACTGTTGTGAATGAGAGTCAGTTAACGAATCATACTCATTATAGTGCTGTCTAACAAGCAAGATCTGCTGTACACCTTATGCAAAGTAGTTCATGTCTATGAATTGCACTGCTCATGTCTTTTTTTCTGGTAAATGAAGAGGTGATTACATGGGTATGCATATACATATGACATGCTCTTGTAAAACTCGAAAATTAAACAGTAGTACAATGGAAGATCACAAAGGGTCTTTGCATTACTTTGCTTTGGATCCAAGCAGAATAGCAGAATGTATGTATGAAAAGCAAAGTAGTGCAAAATGATAGTAACATCCTAATATTTTAGTACTATACACCCAGTGGTTTTCAAGAATAAGGCATTTATATCTCTATTATTTTGGGCCCAGTTAACCATTAATATAAGAATTTCTAGTACTGAAGTGCAATGCACACAACAGAATATACACTTAGAATGGGAGAAAAATAAACAAATTCTACGTAGAAGGAACTTCAGGCATAAGTGTGACTTAATAATGAAGACATATCTAGATATTGCTTTACAGTGTCAGGTGTCTTTCTTATCTCTATTGGCCCTTCATATGTGGCTGAGGTTTTCTCCCATACATATTCATCTGAATTGGTAATCTTAAAAAGTTAGTTAGGCGCGTGCGCGTGTGTGTGTGTGTGTGTGTGTGTGTTTGTGTGTGTGTGTGTGTGTGTGTGTGTGTGTGTGTGTGTGTGTGTGTGTGTGTGTGTGTGTGTGTGTGTGTGTGTGTGTGTGTGTGTGTGTGTGTGTGTGTGTGTGTGTGTGTGTGTGTGTGTGTCTATGCATTTATGAAAAAGAAAATACCAATGCTGTTTACTGCAGAAGACAGTACATCATTTGCTATAAACCTGTTATCAATTAACCTATGTCTTCCTTTTAAGTAACAGTCTACATCTTCTTCTTTCCTTATCCTTCTTACTTCTTCTCCATCTTTCTTCTGCTATTGTGAATATCTCTATGCTTTCCTTCTCTGGCACCTATTCCTGGTGCTCCCAAACATTTCCATGAAGAGGTGTTTCCAAAGATCAAGGAAGAATTGCATCCCTGCAGTCTGCTGCCTGTGTCAGTCCACCCTCCTGTCTCCTGCTTGTATAGGGCAACCCTTTCACATAACCTTGTGTTTGAATGCTTTTCCCCCATGTCTCTTTCATTTGCTGGTGAGATGAGCTCCAGTTTGGCTAACGTCTTGTTATATACCTTCTCCTCCAGCCTACTTACCTTTCTAGAGGTTTTCTCTGGACCCTTTCTACAGCTTGATGTCTCTGTCCTTGCATGTAGTACTCCTGTGTAGCCTGAACAGGAGCCAATAGAGTGGAAACATTATTTATTGTTGCCAAGGCTATTCCATGAGACTACATCTCAGTTTTCTTTTTCTCTGGTCCCCTTCTCATTGTGTTTCTGGTAATCAAATACAGGTGTTATAAACACTTCCAGATATGTTGCTGTTTTGTTGCCATCTGTTCCATTCTCTCAGCTGGTGTTGCACCCAAAAGGTTGGTCATGCTCAATGCAGTACTTTGTATTTGTTTGCAATGCATCTCAGCTACCATTATATTGCCAACTTGTTCAGTCTTTCAATGTCCTTCCTTAGACTTTTCCACTCATCCATCATTGCTCTACTAATAGATTTGTAGCCTCATAGGTACTTACCAGTCTATTGCTCTGTGTGGATGTTAGAAAGCCTAGCTCTGCATTCCCATGGTAATTGCTGTCTCTTATATTTTGCAATATGAATCTCCAAAGGGAGGCCAAAAAAATTACGAATCTCCAAATACGGCCATAAAATTATATGTATCCATGATGGCTATTGGTACTAAATCAGAATGATTTTGCGGTTACCCATTCATCTGCCTAGGTTATATCTGAAGACAATAAGAGAAGTACTCTGCTTCCATAAAAGTAGCACACTGTATGACATATACCTAGCCACTCTGTGATACATATCTATCCTCTCTGTGATACATACCTGTCCTCTCTATGATACATACCTATCCACTCTGTGATACATACTTATCCTCTCTGTGATACATACTTATCCACTCTGTGATACATACCTATCCACTCTGTGATACATACTTATCCACTCTGTGATACATACCTATCCACTCTGTGATATATACCTATCCTCTCTGGGACACGTACCTATCCACTCTGTGATATGTACCTATCCTCTCTGTGATATGTACCTATCCACTATGTGAGACATACCTACCCTCTTAGTGATACATACTTATCTTCTCTGTGATACAGACCTATCATCTATGGGATACATACCTGTACTCTCTTGGATGCATCCATATAGTCTCTGTGAAACACAAATACCTATCCTCTCTGGAATACATACCTTTATCTCTGGGATACATATCTATACTCTCTGTGGTACATACCTGTACTCTCTTTGATACATACCTAACCACTCTGTGATACATACCTGCCATTTCAGTGATACATACCTATCCACTCTGTGATACATACCTATCCTCTCTGGTACGCATAACTGTACACTCTGGGATACATGCCTGCACGCTCTGTGATACATAGCGATACTCTGGGATATCTCACCAGCATGTTGCATTAATCTTGAAAAAGTGTTTTAAGTTCCTTGAGTGGTTGTTTCTGATACCGTTAAGCTTTTAAATGTGTAGTAGGTCTAACAAAACAGGGTCTATTGAGGCTGTATATGCAAATCAGAGGTCATGTCTCAGTAGCCAGTATTAGGCAGAGAAGACAGACAATGCTTTGAGATTGTTTGCATAGTTTTTCTGATTTAGGCTCTTGTTTCTTTAGTCAGGAAGCACTGCAGTCCTATCAGTTGTGCCAAGCATTTGGACAAATACATATAAAAAGGAGGATTATACTCAGTGATCATCCTACTGAGTGCCAAGTACAGAGGAACAATTGTGCCCCTGGATCTGGATGCCATACCCTTCAATATAAGCTGTATGATGAAAAAGGACCTCCTGACAAAAGTGGATATGTGGTGATCAAAGGACAGTTAATTGTCAAAATGTGTTCTCCGATCTCTAAGTAAGTGATCTGCTTTCAGTGGAGTGCTATTAATATGATACTTACAAAGGGAGTTGTGCTTGCTGAAGGATATGATTATACATTCTGTTGGATTTAATTTCAGTCCATGGTTTTGGCACCAACAATTTGTTTGGGGCAGCCATTCTTGTAGGATCCTTGTGCTCTCTGAGGAATCTATGATTGCACCAGGTTTGCTGTCATCTGCAAACTGTGTCAGCCGCAATCCCTTAACATTAGCTGTGATCTCTGAGAAGTAACTGTGAAAGATAAGTGGTCCAAGGACTGACCCCATGGACAAACCTTGTACCATAATATGTTGTAGTTCCATTATGAGCATACAAGAAAGCATCTTCACATAAAGGGTAGTAGATAAATGGAACACGCTATCACAGGAGTTAGTGGACAGTAGGTCACCTTAAGCTTTTAAGACGGCAGGGGAAGGTAGTAAAGAGAAGATGCTGGGGATGCCAGCACTACATTGTTATATCCATCAGAATAGACTAGTTGGACATATTTGTCTTTCTCCTGTCATCATGCACATGTAAAATAATATATGCATACAACCTACATAATATGTGTTTGCTAATCAAAACATCGACAGACGTTTGTGTAATTTCTGTAAAATAAACATTCTGAGTGCATTGATTTTCTTCTTTCACTCTCCCTCTCTCCCTCTTATTTTCATTTTAAGCAAGAAACTGCTTTTGGTCTTGAATCGCAGCCACCAGATTTGGATAATGACGCACTTATTCTGCACACTGTCACTTTTTGACATACCTTACCCCATTAGGATGCTTCTTTTTTCAAAAGTGACAGCAATCCTTTTATTCACCCACACTTGTCATGAGCTATGGGATAAGAGTCAGGAGATTGCTGCTTAAAGGTCATCATACTTTAGGGGGTAAGAATTATGAAGGAGTCTAGCCTGCTCATTTCTTAAGTGGCACACCCTTGAGGAATCTGCTCAGGTTCCAGTACATCCCTCCTTTTAGGATTAGCCTCCATCCTCGGGTTGAGAATAGCTGTGTGTCAGTTTGTCTGAAAATGCCCACCAAGGAAAAAACAGTTGACTAGTGATTCCCCAGTCCCTCACCTTAGTAGTCAAGCAATTTTAAGGCCTGCAAACTGAACCATATTTGTCCTGTCCCATTGCCAAGGCACTAGCAATATTTTTTTTGCCTGGTTATTTTCCTAATTTGATAGTTGCCGACAATTTGTTTTTTGTTACAAAAAGATTCCTTCTTACAGGTGTTTTGCTGACTATAACTTGATACATGAGTCCCCCCATCCTAATCATGTGATGTGACCATAAAGTATAATGCAAATCCTTTATATGGGAATTATGACCTGTGGTATCATTTTGAATCTGCTGAGTGTGAGAAGTTCTATTTTTGGACATGTCATTCACAGAAAGTTCTTTAATATTTATGTTGCCACATATAAAGCATGTGTTCTTATGTGAGTTAACATGACATATATATTTAAAAAGTACATATCAGAACACTGTAGTGCTGTGAGGAGATATGCCTTTTGCAAAGCATTACCAAAATGCTTTGGCGATTAAGAATTCAGCATATATTTACTTTCATACATAGAAGAATGCTGAAATGAATCTCAGAGTCACAGAACAAAGAATTATCTCTCAGAAGAAGTCAGTATCATTTGGTGCTATATCGACCTTAAGTCTTAAGAAGTCTTTCATAAAATCTGATTTGGTAACATTTCCGTTGCCTACTGAAAATATTTAGAGAGTAACATTTTATGTTGTGCATTTTTTATGTTGCTTTTGTTTACTTGTTATTAATTTGTTTCATAAAAAATCATTTGATATTAGAAAGTGATTACCTTTCTCCCCTTCATGAAGTTCCTTGATTCTGTCACTATTGATCTGAAATAGATTAATAACTTCTCTGCTTCTCTGAGGGGTTGCATCAGTTGATGAGTGCTGGCCCCTTGGTATATTGTCACATAGTTGCCAGATGAGGCCCTAATTAATTTTGTTGCATGAGGCATGCTGGAACTTCCAATTACAGAACTATTCATTTAACTGATTTTGTTAAAAAGTCTTTGATTAACACTGTATTAACCTTTACACTTTGATCCTGTGACCTGTAAATGACCCTGATTCATTTAGAAGGATCATACTCTATATGTAGAATTCTTACCTATTG
>NC_056746.1:471772203-471867203 GCF_019279795.1 Protopterus annectens
ATTGCTTGCTGGATTTGGAATACTACGAAGGGGGTATTGCTCATTTGTCAGAATGCAACCACTGTTGCTTGTCCGCTAATCCATGGAAGACAAGCAGGTGGGGTAGTTAATTTAAAATACTTTATTGTATAGAAATACATCAGGATGGAAAGCAGCATCAGGAAATATAAACAGACTGATTAACAGATAAAGCTTACACACATGTATGCTTACATTTCAACAGCTTACTACAAAATGGCACTCTGTCCCTGCACGTACTCAGTAATCAGTACACTTAGTAGATGCCCACAGGAGGTTTCTTAAAGAGATATGCACACTGATATACATTCTCCATCTTAAAGAAAAGATTGCCTTTTATCAAAATAAGATTGCAGTTAGGCACTGCATGTTCTGCCAAACCAGTTGACTGAGGATACTCTGGGGGTACTCGCCACTTTTCTCCAAATCTTTTGAACTGTTGGCTTGTAAACTGTGTGCCATTGTCAGAAATAACTTTGTGTGGAAAGCCATGAACTGCAAAATGATGCTTCATCTTAGTAATGACAGTAGTAGATGCTAGATTGGGAAGTAGGTCAATCTCGAACCAGTTGGAGTAAGGGTCTATTAACACCAAATAATGCTCACCATTCCACTCAAAAATATCTGTGGCTACTGTTGACCAAGGCAGTTCAGGAATCTGGTGCAGCTGAAGTGGTTCTTTCTGTTGATGTGGCTTTGTACTATTAAAGACAGAACAAGATGAAAGTATTCTCTCAATATTTTGTGACATAGAAGGCCAAAATATTAGTCCTCTCACCCTTCTTTAATTAGAGTCTGCTCCTGGGTGACCTCGATGTAAGATCATAATGTACTCTTTCTGCAAAGACTTTGGAACAATAACTTTAGGACCTTTCATGATGATACCATTGTCAGACAAAATCTCATCTCCATACGGAAAATAAGGTTACACTTCTGCAGGTAAACTAGATTCCTTTGCCAGTCATACTTCTTTGAGAAATTAGTTGAGCTTCTGTAAAACTGGATCTGCAGCTGTATGATCTCTGAACTCATCAATACATGTGGAAGAAAAATGTCTTACCTCTATGACTTCAAAATCATCAACCAAATGAAAGATTTGATGTTCATACTATTCAGTGGTACTTCTAAGTGATCAGGATAACGTATCAGAAAGATGAAGAAGTTTGCCTTCCTTGTTGACAAGATTGAAATAATACTTTTACAATCTCAACATCATATGCGGCAATCTGGCTGGAGCTGTATGCATAGGCTTTCTCAGAATAGGGACTAGAGGTTGGCAATCTGTTTCAATCTGGATAGGTCTACTATGTACATAATCATGAAACTTGGACCATGCAAACACAATTGCCAAAAGCTCTTTATTTATCTGAGCATACTGCATTTCAGCTTGGGTGAAAGTTCTGGATGAATAAGCAACATGTTGACCCTCTTGTAGAATGACTGCACCAAGACCAATTTTGAAGCATGACATGAAGGAGTAACTGGCTTGTGGATGTCATAGTATCTGAGAGTAGATGGACTGGCAATTCTCTGTTTCAGGACATAAAATGTTCTCTGGTGTTGCTCTAACCAAGACCAAGATACATCTTTATGTGTTAGCTCTCTGAGTGGTGCACATATTTGACTCAAGTCTGGAATGAACTTGCCTAGGTAGTTAACCATGCCAAGAAAACCCTGCAGGGCTTGAACATTGTGTGGAGCTGACATCTCAAAAATGGCTGTTTGCTTAGAAGGGTTTGGTCAATATGCCTGAACTGGTCAATAAATGACCACTATACATGACTTGCATAGCCTGAATTTGCATTTCTGTGGATTGAGCTTAAGATTCACTTGATGTGCCCTTTCAAGAACTGTTCTGAGGTTTTTATCATGCTCTGCTTCACCATTACCTCCTAGTATGTTGTCTACTATAATAACAGAAGGATACCCAGAAAAAAATTTTCTGCATTGCACGTTGAAAGACTTCACATGCAAAATGTATCCCAAATGGCATTCTCAGAAATCTGTATCTTCCAAACAGAGTACTGAAAGTAGTGAGCAAGGAAGATTTCTTGTCAAGCCAAATTTGCCAAAACAAACTCTTTGCATCTAAAACAGAGAAAACAGAGACATTTGGTATGAGAGCTGCAACTTCTTCAACTGTGCACATTGGATGATGAGGTCTTTTCAGTGCCTTGTTCAAATCTCGTGGGTCAATACATATTCTGATGTCATCTGAGATTTTCTTATGAGCTACCATCATGGAAGATACCCACTCAGTTGTTTCACTAACTGGGCAAATCACACCTTGTTGCACCATTTATTCTAACTCGGCTTTGACTCTAGTCTGAATGCCTATTGGAACTTTTCTGGCTAGCCTGACAACTGGATTAACATCTGGGTCTAACTTCATAGAGTACACAAATGGAGGCTTGCCTAGTTTGTCTTCGAAAAGATCAGCTCAGGTAGAAAAAATAGACTGGCAAACTTAGAGTAGTGGTCTTTTAAGCTAACATGGTGAACTTCCTTGTTAAATTAAAGCAGTCCCATTTTCAAAGTGTCTATGAGGCCTAATAATGACTGGAAATGCCTCTTGACCACATAAAATAGTAAGTTGTAGCTTCTCTCAGTCTGAATCTCTTCACCACCATAAGCAAAAATAAACACACTTTGTTAAATCAAGACTTTCACCAGCACATACTCTAGCAAATGTTTCTACAGATGAAACATTGCACTTTGAGCCAGTATCAGCTTTGAGCTCTAGGGGTTTGCCATTTATCCAAACAGTATAAAATACTTCATTATTGGCCAATAAATCAACTGCATTGACAGTTTCACTAAGCACTGACACACCATCAACATAAAAAGAATGAGGGCTCAACCCAGAGTCATGGCTTTCTAACTGATCAACTCCTTTCTTAAAATGTTCCCTTTTAGTAAAAGAGCACCCATATTTTTTTGATATACAAAATCTTTTGAAATTATTCTATTTATTACATTTGTGGCATTGTTGACAAAAAAACTAAGCATTTCTATCTTTTAGATTCATGACACCCCCTCAATTACAGCAGCTGACAATTAAATTAGGTTGGGACCCAATCTTTGAGGCTGTGCAGTTTCTGGAACTTTTTAGAAAGCTCTGGGTTTTACCTGTGAGTGAGGTAGAGGCTACAGCTGCTATGTGCTTGAGCCTGTCTCTTTTAACCACATGCTGCATACTATCAATGTGAGGCTTAGAAGTTACTGGAAGCATGTACTTCTCATTTGTAAGCCTATGTGTGGGCTTTTCTGTGAGCTCATATATGGCCTTATTCAGAGTTAAATCACTGTCATAAAGCAAAATCTTTCTCACAACATCATCTTTAATACCACACACAAGTCTGTCCTTTATCAACTCATCTCTTAAAATCACCAAATCTGCATGTTTTAGCTTTATTTCTCAAGTCAGTTATATATGCAGCAAAAGTTTCACCTGGCTTTTGATCCCTTGTGTAAAATAAGTGCCTTTCCATTGTAATGTTGGTCTGGGGGTTACACATTTTTCAAAATTTATGTTTTAAGCACTCAGGGGGCTCGGTTGACTCAGCCGGTACAACAGTATGATGGTTTTCCCCCTCTCCAGCAAATATAGCAGATGCATACAAAAATGAATGTTCCCTTTCAATAGATCCAGACCCAACTAAATTAAGTAGAATAAATGCCTTTGTGCAGTCATCTTTATCAGAAAATGTAGCCTGTATGAAAATGTTGTACTCTTGCTCAAACACTTTCCAGTTCTCAGCAATATTATTATCAAACACTAGTGGACCTGGTTTTCCTTCAGCCATGCCAACAAATATGCACAAACACACAGACAATATGGCCTTGTAATTATATATGAACAAATTGCCTCTCTGCAACTTGCAGTAACACACAAATGCACAATAAACTCTTTGAAAAGCTGTGGTTTGCAAAATATGCTCTGAAATAGCTGTATTTGTGAAATAACTTTTCTGTAACACTGCACAAACATACGAGAACGTCATACACTTCTGATAACTTGAATAGCTTCAATTAATACAAAAGATATGGATTTGCAAAGAACGCATTGAAAATGCAGTTGTTTCTCTTTATTTTATTCATTTTATGTAATTTGGACTTTATTTCAAATATTTTTCATAGTAATTCAAATATTTCTAGCAATATTGGATGTTTCAGCTTATTTTAATATCATTTAGAGCATTCTGTATGCTTCATTTTATATTTTGTGAATAAGAAATAATTTGTGCAAGTTTAACATGCAAAATTTGTTTCTGACCTGTTTTGCAAATTATACATACTGCAAGAGATGGTCGACTCTTGTCTATTCTTTCAGCTATAGCTGAATGGCCGTCAAAGTAGAGAAACTGGAGTTCTTTCTGCCCATTAGATAAGCTACTTCTGACACCATGTCCTTTGTAGACATGCCACTTCTGATGCCATGTCACTCGTCCCCTAATCCATGGCAAGCAGGGTAGTTCATTCAAGATGCTTTATTATATCGAAACACAACAGGATGGAAAGCAGCATCAGTAAATATAAACAAACTGATGAACAGATAGAGCTTAAATACATGCATGCTTACATCAAAACAGCTTACTACAAAATGGCAGTCTGTCCCTTCACATGCTCAGTAATCAATACACTCAGTACATGCCCACAGGAGGTTTCTTAAAGAGATATGCACACTGATCTACAACCACCATGATGTGTCAGATTCAAATGATAAAGATCCTAAAAAGGCATTGCAGCTGAACATTCCCCAAGTGTCTAGTAACTTAGAGGTCATATAAACTAAGTTTGTAAATTTGGCATTTTTTTGTTTGTTTATACGAAATGATTGTGCATAACCATGTAGTGACATGGAATTTTTTGTGACATGTTTTAAGCAGTAAAACATACTAAACTATAAACGTTTTAGATTTAAGGTAAGTCAGGAGAGAAAGCAAACTGTTAATATAAATAGAACATCAGTTAATACAAAGTGGAAGGTAAGGCAAGACAGTATAATTTACAGATTGTACACAGTCTTGTAAGAAGCAGAAAAAGTAAAGTTGTTGGTACAAGATGGTGGATGGAATGACTTTTTGAAAGACTCCAAGGCTTTTATGCAGGTGGGACATTTGCAATTCTCAGAGGCAGGGATTAAGTCTGGATAGCCTTAAGTACATCTGAGTGACTATTTGACTTGTTAAAATTACTGTAGAAAATGTGGCAGCCATGAAGGAAGTTGTCAGTGATGGAGTGACCTATCTGTTGTGGAATATGATTACTGTTAGGTGACAATAAAGCATTGTTCATAATTTATGGATGCAGTGTGGGTGAACAAGTGAAAGAGAGGCTGAAAGTTAGATTATCATTTATGGCTGTACTGAACAGTCACTGAAAGGTACAGTACTGGGGATCAATGTTCATGATGCAGCAATGGAGAATCTAAGAAAGATACCTGAGATGGTGAATCAGATGCAGTTCAATAAAAAGCGTAAAAAGATTGTTAGTTTAGATGACCAAGTCTACCAAAGCTAAATTTGAGGTAAATTTGGCCACCAAGGTCAAGGACAACCACAAGGCATTTTATGGCAATGCACAATTGTGTGTAGAGCTCATTGTAAATGGAGCCACCTATATTGAGCCAGAAAATATAGCAAAACTACTGGCCAACAAATTAATCTCCAACTTAATCCATCTGTTTCCCTCCACCTTCCCTCAGGAAATACCATCAAATATAACTCCCCCTTCTATCACTAAAGAACATGTCTTTAATGCTGTCTCTAACGTCAAGAACACTGCATGAACGGGCCCAGACAATATCCCAGGATGCCTTCTAAATAGCATGAAACATGACCTATCACACCCTCTGGAATTGCTATTTAACTGTAGCCTCCAAACAGGCTTCATACCTCATGAATGATGAACAGCAATAGTCATCTCTCTGCACAAAGGTGGGCCATCTTTACACCCTGGAAACTATGGACTCAGAAGTCTCACTAGCCTTATATGCAAAGCCATGGAAAGAATTATCATGAAAATTATCAATAATGATATAGTAATGCTCCAGACTTGTTTCATCAAGGGCAGGTTATGCCTATTCAACCTGGTGGACTTCTTTGAGAAAGGCACCAAAGCAATGGATGAGGGCAAAATGGTTCACACTGCCTACCTTGATCTGGCCAAGGCATTTGACACAATACCCCACTCATGCATTGTTGACAAACTCAAGAGCTTAGGTGCAAACCCGTATGTCACCCGGTGGATAGCCAACTGCCTCACAGATAGGACCCAGGATGTTAGATTTGGGGAGTCCACTTCTACAAAGAGTCCATTCACAAGTGGAGTCCCTCAGGGATTGGTCCTTGGACTGCTGCTTTTTGGCATTTACTTCTCCAAAGTCAAGGCCAATGTCAATGGTCTCTGACTGACTAAATTTGCAGATGATTGCAAATTAGGAGCTGTCATTGAATCCCACACTGACACAAATGTTCTCCAAGAAGGATTGACAAAGACAAACAGCTGGTATCAGAGCCATGGACTAAAACTAAATGCCCAGAAATGCATAATAGTATCTTTCAGGAAGTCATCTACCCCTGGTAACTACCATATTGACAACACACCCCTTAGAGATGATACAGCAGTCAGGGACTTAGGGACACATGTAGACAGCAATCTTGCCTTTGACCATCATGTGTCTACAGTGTTGAGGAAATCATTCTGTGTTGCTCCATTTGTAAACAAAGACATGGGATCTAGGTCCAAGGAAGTCACTGTTCCACTGTATTTGGCATTCATCAGGCCTGTCATTGAGTACAATGTCCCCTTTGTTATGTACCTAACCCCAGACATATCCAACAGTTGGAACATCCACAGAGATTCCTCACTAAAGGAACACAAGACGTAAGTAACATGTCCTATGCAGACCACTTCAAGGCCCTATCTCTGCATTCTGTCTCCTACAGGCTGTTGAGGGGAGATCTATGCCTAGCATACAGAGTACTGTCAGACCCCACTCTGATGGATGTCCTGCATATCCACAATACAAACAGCACCAGAATTACCAATTCTAAAGTCTTAAACCTTGCCTGTGATACAAATAGGACCTGCTGGAGAGACAGGTAGGTATCCCAGCGACTACCCCATGTCGGGAACAGACTCCCCATCCATGTGAAGCAGAGTTCCTCCCTAATCCAATTCAAGTGTAACTTGGACAATTGGATGGGCACAGGAAATTAACCCCTGGCTTGGCACCTATATCTCTAATGGACACAGGCAGCCTGTAAATGGTTTATCTTCCAGGTCCTTGCATGTAAATGTTTCATCTCCCAAGCCCCTGCTTACACTTATCAAGGGTACCAGAACTTGTCATTGATTTGGGATGCATGGCTAGGCTTGAAAAGGCCCTTGTGGTCATTAGCCTAGTAAACAACTATGAACCTATGAAGAATGTGACCCAATAAAAGTGGAGACTGGAGAAAAATATTATACCAAAGCAAAAAATAATGCTTGCACATGCATATTATCCCAGGAACCAGATGGTTGCATAGATCTGAGAATCTAACATAAGCATTTGGACTGAGGTAATGAGTATGCAGACTTGTAAATAATAACAAGGGGGGGTACCAAATTATAATAATGTTTTGTTTTTCCAATTCTCTAGTATGGTGTTAATCATATTAGGGGAATCACTAAAGGCTGAATTAAGTCATACGGTTATGTGATAGGTTTTGCATAAACCACTTAATTGACTGATAGTAGTTCTAATAACTTGTAGTAGCAATAAGAACCAAAATAAGAGACTCATATTGGTTCTAATGGGCTATAGTGTCATTTTAAGTATTGCATTACTTAACACTGAGGACTTTTTGATGTGTTACTTATTAAAAGTTTTTGATATATAGATTATGATTTTTAAGAAGCAGGAGTTTTACATATTAAGTATCACAGAATGAAACAGGCATTCATTTTGCTTATATTTGACTTTATTTTTAGACATTGGTGTAGGGTGGGCCTCTGCCATTATTTTTTATGTTACTTATTAAGGGCATATAGGTAACCATTTGAGAAATGTGTGTTTGAATAATAGTAATAACTTTCTCTATTTGTATGTTATAAATGCTTAGGTAAATGATTATTGCAAATAATTGTTCAATGCTTAAATGTTATCTTTAGACAATGAATAATTGATAAGTAGTATAAAAATGAATGTAGTGTGCCAAATAAATATTAAAACAGTGAGAGAATAAAACTTAACATTGATGAATTCGAAATAGGAAATAGGATACAGGTGTGCAGAATATCAACGTAGGTTATAATGACTATAAATATTTAGTATAGAGTACTAAAAGAAGCACTGTTTTCAAAAGAATCAGCTTTCCTCCTCTTTACTGTATTTAGGAGAAGAACCAGTAAAAGTGATGATGCTGTAGTCAATGAACATGAAGGGTAGGGTGCATTCAGTTCACTGGCTCTTTGAAAATCTTACTTAGTATTGCTAAGTTGATAAGGTATAAACTTTAACATCTGAACTGGATAGGAAATGTGGTTTGAAAGTATGTCCTGAGCATGCTTACAGTGCTTTATAGATTACAGAATGTTAAGATGTGGTAGTTTAAAGAAACACAGAATTCTTGATGGTGATTTGTTGATTTGTGGTACAGGTGAGTGCATACTTGAAGAAGCAACATGATGTGCTGGAACCTATCCTGTGTGGCATCTGCTTTTCTGAAGTGAAATCCAATACCAAAGGACTCTGGCTGACATAGTTTCCAGATGACTGCTAGCTAGGAGCACTCATTGACTCCCCAAATGACTTAGCCATCCTGCAGGAAGGTTTGTCCCAAATAAGTAAATGGTATCAAAATCATAAACTGAAACTAAATGCCAAAAAATGCATTATTGTATCCTTTGGGAAGTTACCTACCCCAGGGCACTACTGCATTGACAATATGCCCCTAGGTGCTGATCCACTTGTTCAGGATTTGAGAACTTATGTAAACAGTGATCTACATTTTGACCAATGTGTGTCTGTTGCTGAAAGAAAGCCCTTCTATATTACACAGCCTATAAACAAAGGGATTATGTCTAGGGATGCCATTGCCCCCATTTACTCAGTCCTCATTAGGCCAGCCATTGAATATAATGCTCCCTTTGGCATGTATCTGTTCAGTCACAAGCAACAACTGGAATGCCCACAGAGATACCTTACTAAAAGGATACAAGGCCTAAACAACCTGTCCTACATGTACTGACTGAAATCCCTGTCACTATACTCGGTGTCCTACAGACTGCCAAAAGGTGACCTGTGTCTGGCATTCAAGGCATCTTCCAACCCATTACTGATGGATTTACTGCATGTCATAAAGCCACATATCATCAGAAATACTAGGTGTAGGGATCTAAACCTGCTCTGCAACATCAACATAATTGTTTTTTTTGGGGGGGGACAGGTATATCGAGCAGAGGATACTGCTATCCCTATCTAGATAAAGCAAAGTTCATTTTTAAGTGCAATTTAGATCTATGGGTTGGAAACAGAAAAATTACCCCAGGACTGTTATCTGTACTACTAATGGACAAAGGCAGCTCCTAAATACTTTATCCCATGCATGAGTCCCCTCAAATTATCTATGGTATGATCCCAGTTATTCTCATCAGGGGAAATATACAATTATTGACCATGGGATGGGTAAGGCCAATTTATAATCAATTGGAATAGGTTATTTCAAGCACAAAAAGAGAAGTTGGTTAGGCTTAAAATAGCCCATGAGGCAGCTAGCTTAGTTCTTACCTATGAACCTATGTGGGCCATTAACAAATGCATTGTACATAAATAATATAAAGGCAAAAAAGTGGATGGCAAATGATACTGGATAAAGGTTAAGTAGTAGTAGCAATAATAATAATAAAAATAATAATTATAATAGTTATTCATAGTTTCATAGTTTCATAGTTTAGTACTAGGCTATCTGCCCTGGGGCATTTGTAAGCCTAGCCATAGTGATGTGGCTTTCTCCACCCCATGAAATGGTACAAAAATGCACAGAATAGATTTAGAATACTGTGCCTCTGTCTATTAGTGACACAATGAAGGTCCCCTTATGTAACAGAATTAGTTTACTGTGCCCCTGTCTAGTAGTGACACAGATGTGACCCCTGGGGTAAACTTACGATCTCCCATCCACTCATCAAGATTTCTCTTGAAGAGAGTCAGTGAGGGGCTCTGCCTAACATGAACCAGGATCTTGTTCCAAAGCATGGGAAGCCTCTGGGTTATGAATCTATCCCTCCAGCATGTCCTATTCATACTTGTGCCGAGGTTTCAGTCTTTAGCTCTCATGGTCCTGATGGATTTGGATTTTTTGAGGTGGAGCATGTCCATCAGTTCCTGATTGGACATGGCCTTGTACATCAGGCAGAGATCACCTCTGAGCAGGCGGTATGCTACTGAATAGAGCTGGAGTTTCTTTAGTCTGGCAGAATAAGACATATGTTGGAGACCCTTGATCCTCTTGATGAGGTACTTTTGTGATCTCTCCAGCTGTTGCAAATGCCGGGTGAGGTACATACCAAACGGGGCATTGTACTCAACCATGGGTCTGATGAGGGAGGAGTATAGGGGTACAATGACATCCTTGGATCTGGATGTGAATCCCTTCATGATAAGGTGTGCAAGGTAGAATGTTTTTCTAACCACTTTGGCAACGTGGGTGTCAAATGAGAGGTCGCTGTTGACTTGGGTCCCTAGGTCTCCGATTACTTTTTCCATGCTCAGTGGGTTGCTGTCTATGTGATAATTTGTGGGTACTTTGTTTTTCCCAAAGGGGATGACTATACATTTTTTGGCATTTAGTTTAAGGCCATGACTCCGGCACCAGTTGTCCGTTTCTGTGAGGCCTTTTTGTAGGATGTATGTGTCCGCTGGTGAATCGACTATGGCGCCTAGTTTGCAGTCATCTGCGAACTTTGTCAGCCACAACCTTCCCATGTTTGCTTTAACATCTGAGAAATAAATGCCGAACAAGAGGGGTCCCAGGACAGATCCCTGTGGGACACCACTTGTGACTGGCTTTGAGTCTGACATTGCTCCAGTGATTTTAACTTTATGGGTTCTGTCCTTTAGCCAGTTTGCAACCCATCTAGTGACATAAGAGTTTACATTTAAGCTGTTGAGCTTATCTATGATGCCTGAGTGGGGTATTGTGTCGAAGGCCTTAGCCAAGTCCAGGTAGGCTGTATGGATTGCTTTGCCCTCATCAATGGCTCTAGTGACTGTTTTGAAAAAGTCAACCAGGTTCAAAAGGCAGGATCTGCCCTTTACAAAGCCGAACTGGGTGGGGTCAAGTGTCTGTAGGTCCCCTATGTCTCTGTTTATGAGTTCCATAATGATTATTTCCATAGCTTTGCAGACCAGGCTGGTTAAGCTTATGGGGTGGTAGTTCCCAGGGTCTGTAGAGGTACCCCCTTTGTGGAGTGGGACCACTGTTGCTGTACGCCAGTGTTCAGGTACATATCCTGTAGTAAGGCTAAGGTTAAATAGCATTTTTATGTGCAGGTTTAGCTCCTCTTGGAGTTCACGTAGCACACAACCCGGGATACCATCAGCTCCCATTGATGCTGTGTTTTTAGCTTTGTTGAGGGCGGTTCTCACTTGGACATCTGAGATTACATTCAGCTGGGATAAGTATTTCTTCTTTTGGGGGTGAGGGAGGGGAGAAATTTGCACTGAACCTGTCAGCCAGAATGTTGGCAATATCTGTGGGTTCAGTGTATTTTTTGTTGTTGTGAACTAACTCTGAGCATATCTGAGGGTTTCCGCCAAGTTTCTAACATAGCTGAAGAAGGCTTTGTGGTTGTCTTTAATGTCCTTAGTGATTTTTCTATCAAAGTTGGCCTTGGATGTTTTTATGAGAGAACGTAGTTTTCTGCTAATGTTGATCAGAGATGTCTTCCCTTTATGTGATTTTGCTCTGTCGTGCAGTAGCTTCCTTCTTTTGTTATACAATTTGTTAATGGCTGAGGTCCACCAGACAGGATGCTTGCCTTTGGTGGAGAGGGACTTGGATTTATTTGGGATTGCATGATCCATGCATTCTTGGAGATGTCCATAGAAAGCATTTGTGAAGGATTCGGCATTGTGGGATGTGGTATCCACTGGCCCAGTGGACTTAAAGGATACCATCTCAGTCTTAAGAAGAGTGAAGTCTGCTTTTGAGAAGTTTTTCACTGTGGTCTTTTGTGCTGGGGTGGAGGTGGGATATGTATATCCAGGGTGATTAGTTTGTGGTCAGATCTCACTAGTGAGGGGTATACCTCTGGTGTGGAGCATTTTGTCCCCATGTTTGTGATGATCAGGTCTAGTATATTATCTCCCCTAGTGGGAGAGGTGACTTGTTGTTCCAGTGCATTTGAATTTATGAATTCCAGGAACCTTTGGGCTAGGGTGTTAGGGCTAGAATAATGTACCCAATCTATGTTTGGGTAGTTGAAGTCTCCCAGTATGATGGTATTTTGTGATACATTCATATCCTCCAATGTCTTCAGGAAGGCTGAGTGGGGTTCCTGAGATTGGGAGGGTGGTCTGTAACATGCTACCAGTTGTATAGCAGTTTTGCCTATGGTTAGTTGCACCTGTATGGTCTCTGATGCTTCATGTGTTGCTACTAACCTGGAGGTGTGGGTGTCCTTGATGAATATGGACACTCCCCCTCCCTTTGTGGTTCGGCCTGGGTTTGAGGGCCGAAAAGCATGATACGAGGTATAGCCTGGTAGCGCTGGGGTGCTCTCGAGAGCCTTGGACCAGGTTTCAGTTACTGCACAGACGTCGATGTTCTCCATACTGAGGAGTGCATTGAGTGCCTGCATCTTGAGATTTAGACTTCTGGCGTTGAGCAGCATTACCCTTAATTTTTTTCCATTTTTGTTTTCTAAGGAGGTGGGTTTGTCTTTTGAGCCTTGCCTAAAAAGGCACTATGGGGGTGGCAAGAGCCTTAGCCAATATCCAGAAGCCCAGTGGTGACAGGTGCAAGCCGTCCCTTGTGAAGCAGCGTGGCTTGTCCAACATGTCATCCCAGGCAGACAGACATTGCATCCCCTTAGAATGACACCAGTACTTGAGCCAATTATTAAAGCTGATCATCTTGTCTTTGTATTGTGGCATCATTCTTGGTGAGGGCAAGATGCTGCTCAGGGTCAGGGTCATACCAGCCTGGGCTACATAATCAGAGAGCTCCTCTATGTCTCTTTTCATGTAGTCCAGGGATCAATCCACTAAAAGAGCAAAGGCTTCCAGCATGTCACCTTTATAGCTAGACTAATTTAATGTTTTCTTTATTTCCCATAATTATGAACTACTGATATAATACTGACCACATTATATTAGACCTACTGACAGAGTTTGCACATGCTGTACATATGATGGCATATGAGACCATATGTAATCATTAGAATAAGCAATCATTTATAAAAGACAGTATAGCCTACCTCCATAATACAGAGTAGTGGTGCCCTTAATGTGATCCAGGTGACTGGAGTTCAATCAGGAACTGGGGAGAGGGGGTGAAAGGGTATGGCACACTCACTCTTCTGGGGTGGAAAAGGTTTGTGCACTCAAGAGTACACACTGCTGGTGCAATGTCACTGGTGAAGATCAAGAAAACCATTTATCATGCTTACTGGGTAGAGGAAGGGATGCTTAGAGGGATGTGCCCCCATAGACAGCCTATTGCATATCCTTCCATGGAGTGATCACAGGGTATAGAGTTCAAGCACAAAATGCTGAACCACCAATGATGGCTGCCTAAATGATCACCTCTTCTGTCTGTCTGTGCCTTCAGTGATAGGAAACAAATGGGTCCATGTGTTGAGAGTACACTGATGATCAGCAGGTGCAAAATAAGCAATTAACAACTCAGTTGCTAAAAATTCTTATTTTTGCAGTAGTCATTATACCCACAGAAGGAGTATAGCTTTTAGAAAGCTCAGAGACCTTAAGATTTTCGTGGATCATATTTGGAAAAATCATTCTATTGTCACACATTATGAAGCATCATACACTGGTTGAGAGGTAATACATTGACAAGTCCATATCGTGATACCTTAAGCTTCATAAGTCTTGGCCCTAGTCTAAGATACTATCTCCAATAAGCTAAAGATGTCATCTTTCATTTCATGGTGCTTGATGGCATTTTAGCCCATGGTTTACAACTGGCATGCCAGGTCTGTTTCAAGCTGGCAATGCTGTCAAATAAAACAAGTAAAAAAAAATAGACCACACTGAGAAAAACACTCATCTGTACAACATGAAGACAAAATCCTAGAAGTATTATGGCTGCTGGACACTATTTATATACATTTTACAGAATTTGTCAAAGGCTAATGCAGATGGGGTTACTTTAAGTACATATTTTGGGGATACAGACACCATGTTTGTCAGAGTGATATGAGATAAGAGGTAGCAAAATGTACCCCCGGATTTACAAATCTGCCATGCAGGACTAATCTAGTCCTGCACGGAAGTGGCAGTTTAAGAGGAGGACGGCATTGTGCCATGCATATTAATGAAGGCGTGCTGCCTGAGCTCCAAATCCTAAACTGAGCATGGACGAGTGCAGGGGGCATGTCTGAGAGCAGAGCTCTCAGAATAAACATGACCTTGCAAAGTAGAATAGAAGAAAGTGTAAATAAATGAGCAAATCCATTCATAGGTGTCCGCATATCCCCACCAACAGTCCCCATGTATTCAACAGCAACAGTACATTGAAATAAAACAAAAAAACCCTTACATTTATTTTTTTTAAAACCCCGAGTACAGCTAACCGTAGGTGCATGGGTTTGCCCACCGCTTAGCTACAGTTAAAGCAGCTGAAAAGGCTGAAGAGGATAACAAGGAATATATATGCAAATGAAGTAGCACAGCAATCGTGCAGTGATTAGAGCATCCACCTAACTAACAGGCATTCCTGGTTCAAGTCCCACTCCAGCACATATAATTTTCCATGTGAAATCTGTATATTAACATATTTTTACATCTTTTTGCTGTATAACCTACATAATAACATTTAAATGTGAACTGGAGTACTGCATGAAATGCACATGTGAAGTGTCAGTGTCATAATGAATAAGGCACTAGTAAGCAGGTTTAAGCACAAATAAGCAGTAGTAAGTGTGTCTAAGTATGATTGCGCAGGGGTAAGCATTGCCTAGACAGATTTAGCAAAGTAGAAGCTAACTGAGTGTAAGAAACTGTAACCGGAGGTTAGCAGTGCTTACCGTCATGCAAACCCTCGCAAACCCGCTCACAACTGCTTTAAAGTGCCTTAATCACTCTGGATCCAATGGCCCATGTTCTGCCCAGCAACAAAATAAACTGCCTCTGCAAGGCTCTAACTCAGGACCCTATAAACTATAGTCACATTAGTCAAGCACTAAGCCATCATAGCAATAGATATGAATGAGGTATCAGCAAACTAATCCTCACCACAGGAAAATCAAACCAAATATGTGAACTGAATCAATGCACAGTGTAATGTTGTATAACCTGCCACAGAACATAAATATGTGAACTGGAGTACTGCAGTAAGCATAGATTTGAGGTGTTATAGTAATAAAGTGTAGAAGTCCCCAGGTCCCCATGTAGTATATCTACATATGAATCACAGATACCAGACAAATATATAACCTGTAATGAAGAATAAATCATTGCCAAATGGCAGATATATAGTGCTAATTAACTATTAAGCCATGCTAACCCCAGAACAGCTCAAGTTAGTAAGTGTAAGCAATGTGTAGGGGAGCCAATTCAATATGTCTAGTGGTATACCTCTTTAAGCAGTGCCAGCCTCATGTAAGCAGGTCTGTCCATAGCTTAGCCTTTTCAAAACTGGCCAATCATAGGTTCATAGGTTCATAGGTCCATACTAGGCTATCTGCCCGAGGGCATTTATAAGCCTAGCCCATAGTTTTGTGGCTTACGCCACCCCTTTAGTTTGGAGAAACTATGCCCATTATTTTGCTGTGCCCCTGTCGAGCAGTGACACCAAGGTAACCCCTGGGGTGTATCTGCGATCTCCCATCCATTGGTCAAGATTCCTCTTGAACAAGGCCAGTGAGGTGCTCTGCCTCACATAAACCGGGATTTTGTTCCACAGCATAGGGAGTCTTTGGGTGATGAATCTATCTCTCCAGCATGTCCTATTAATAACCGTGTCAAGGTTTAAGTCTCCCGCCCTTGTGGCTCTGAGGGATCTAGATTTTTTGAGATGAAGCATGTTCATCAAATCTGGGTTTGACATGGCCTTGTATGTCAGGCATAGGTCACCTCTGAGCAAGCGGTAAGCAACTGAATATAACTGGAGTTCTTTCAGTCGGGCAGCATAAGACAGATTTTTGAGACCCTTTATCCTTTTGGTGAGGAACTTTTGTGGCCTCTCCAGCTGCTGCAACTGTCGGGTCAGATACATTCCGAATGGGGCATTGTACTCGATCATTGGTCTGATGAGTGATGAGTATAGGGAGACTATGACTTCCCTTGATCTAGATGTGAATCCCTTCATGATAAGGTGGGCAATGTAGAAGGTCTTCCTAACTACTTTTGCAATATGAGTGTCGAATGAAAGGCTACTGTCAACCTGGGTTCCCAGGTCCCTAATAACTTCTTCTGTGTTCAGGGGATTGCCACCTATATGGTAGCTAGGGGTAACCTTATTTTTTCCGAAGGGTATGACTATGCATTTCTTGGCATTTAACTTTAGGCCATGGCTCTGGCACCAGTTATCCGTTTCTGTGAGACCCTTCTGAAGGATATCTGTGTCGGATGTGTTTTCAACTACGGCCAGTTTGCAGTCATCTGCAAACTTTGTCAGCCATAACCCTCCTGTGTTTGCTTGTACTTCAGAAAAGTAGATGCCAAACAAGAGTGGGCCCAGGACTGAGCCCTGTGGGACACCACTTGTGACAGGCTTTGAGTCTGACATGGCGCCAGCAACTCTGACCCTGTGGGTTCTGTCACTCAGCCAGTTTGCAATCCATCTTGTAATGTATGGGTTAACATTTAAGTTGATGAGTTTTTCAATGATACCCGAGTGAGGTATTGTATCAAAAGCCTTCGCCAGGTCTAGGTAGGCTGTATGGACTGCCTTTCCCTCGTCAATGGCCTTGGTGACTGTTTCGAAAAAGTCAACCAAGTTTAAAAGGCATGATCTGCCTTTGACAAAGCCAAACTGGGTTGGATCCAAAGTCTGCAAGTCCCCTATGTCTTTATTTATGAGATCCATTATGATCCTCTCCATGGCTTTGCAGATAAGGCTTGTCAAGCTAATGGGACGGTAATTTCCAGGGTCGGTGGAGGCACCGCCTTTGTGGAGTGGGACCACAGTCGCTGCGCCACTCCTGGACGTATCCGGAGGTGAGACTAAGATTAAACAGCTGTCCTAACTGTGGGTTTAATTCCTCGTTGAGTTCATGGAGCACACAGCCGGGGACACCATCAGGTCCCATGGATGCTGTGTTCTTTGCCTTGGAGAGAGCAGTTCTCACCTGGGCATTAGAGATGCTTGGGGGGCTACAATCATTTGGTATAGATATCTCTCCTTTAGGGGGGGAGAAGTTTGCACTGAACCTGTCAGCCAGTATGTTGGCAATGTCTGTAGAATCAGTAATCTTCACATCATTTTGAACTAATTCTGAGCATATCTGGGAGTTTCCTCCTAGGTTTCTGACATAGCTAAAGAATGCCTTATGGTTGTCTTTAGAGTCCTTAGCTATTTTTTCTCAAAATTAGCTTTGGATGATTTTATGAGAGCTCTTAGCTTTTTACTTATAGTGATCAGCGGTGTCTTACCTTTTAAGGATTTTGCTCTATCTTGTAGTAGCTTTCTCCTTTGTTGTAGAGTTTGTTTATGGCTGGGGTCCACCAGACTGGACGCTTGCCTTTGGTACAAAGAGTCTTTGTTTTGCTTGGGATTGCCTGATCCATGCAGCCTGCAGGTGCTGGTAGAAGGCATTTGTAAGTGATTCAGCGGTTTGAGTAATGTTAACCGGCTCAGGGGCCTTAAAGGAGACCACACTAGTCTTTAGAAGTGTGAAGTCGGCTTCGAGAAGTTTTACTGTGGTCTTTTCATTTCAGGTGGGGGGATGAGGACCTCCAGCGAGATTAGTTTGTGATCAGATCTCACCAGTGAGGGGTATACTTCCGGCGTTGAACATTGTGCTCCCATGTTCGTGATGATGAGATCAAGTATGTTTTCTCCTCTTGTGGGGATGGTGACTAGTTGTTCCATGGCATTTGAGTTTATGAATTCCAGGAACTTTTGGGCTAGAGTGTTTGGGCTTGAGTAGTGTTCCCAGTCTATATTAGGGTAGTTGAAGTCACCTAGCATGATGGTGTTCGAGATACATTTATCCCTCCAGTGTTTTCAGGAAGGCCATATGAGGTTCCTGAGTTTGCGAGGGTGGCCTGTAACATGCTACAAATTGCAGAGCAGTCTTGCCTATGGTTAATTGCACCTGGATGGTTTCCGATGCATCGTGCAATGCCACCAATCTTGAGGTGTGGGTGTCCTTGATGAATATGGATACCCCTCCTCCTTTCTTGGTATTGTCCGGGTTTTGGGGCCGGGCATGATATGAGGTAAAACCTGATAGTGCTGGGGTGCTCTCAGGAGCCTTGAACCAGGTTTCTGTCACAGCACAGACATCAATGTTCTCCATACTGAGAAGGGCCTCGAGTGCATGCATCTTGAGGTTGAGACTTCTGGCATTGAGCAGCATTACCCTTAGTTTTTTTTCTTTGTTTTGTTCTAGGGTGGTAGGTTTAGAATTTGAGCCTTGCCTAAAAAGGCACTATGGGGTGGCAAGAGCCTTTGCCAAAATCCGAATCCCAGGGTGACAAGTGCAAGCCGTCCCTTGCGAAGCAGCGTGGCTTGTCCAGCATGTCATCCCAGGCAGACAGACATTGGATCCCCTTTGAATGACACGAGAGTTTAAGTCAATTGTTAAAGCTGATCATCTTATCTCTGTATTGTGGCATCATTCTTGGTGAAGGTAGGATACTGCTCAAGGTCAGGGTCATACCTGCTTGGGCTACATAATCAGAGAGCTCCTCTATGTCTCTTTTCATGTAGTCCAAGGAGGTACGTCTCAGGTCGTTAACACCAGCGTGGACAATGATTGAGTCGTACTTGTACCTGCTGTTGAGAGACCTGAGTGCATGCGTTATGTGGCGGATTCTAGCACCCGACAGGCAGCTTACTGTGACCTTCTCCTTACTCAGTCTGGTGGGCGGGATGTCAGTGTGTCTGACTATGGAGTCACCAATGACTAGTGTGTCTGGCATTGTGTTTGGCCTTAAGGGCTGTGACTGCTTGACACTCTGACTGTGTGGTCTATGTGTTGCAGGTGTTGTGTTCTGAGGTGGTAGTTGTTTGGGTGTCTGCTTTGGTGGCCTCTGCTGTTTTGGTAGATTTTTGATCAGAGCCTCCAGTATGTCTTTGTGTGTTTATGTGTATGATTTGAGGTTGTGATGGTATTATGTGAGACTGGGTCTATAGTGTGTGTGGTTACCTTCTCCTCCTGTCTGGTCATGCCAGTCCTATGTTGAGAGAGCTCAGCCTCCAGTTTGGCCATATAGTTGCATCTCTCGCATGTATTTGTGTTTTGTGGGAGGAGGAGAGGGTTGTCTGTGTACATGAGGCAATTGTAACATTGCCTCAATATTCCCAGGTTCACCAGCTGAGCAGGAGAGGACATTAGCAACTGATCCTCGACATGCTAGAAGGAATAGACAGAAAAACTTAAGAAAAGGTTCTGGGGATGTGGGTGACCGAGAAATGGGGTTTGCTTTTTTGGGGTACTTTCTATAACAAGAGTGCTGTATCGAGGTGATAAGTACTGTAGGAGCAAGTGCTTCACTATACAGATAGAGAATAGACTACTTGGGAGTCAAGTAGAGATAATTTATAGTTGTAGGATACACTGAATAGAACAGTAGTATACTTTGAGGAAGGTAGTTTTAAGGGAAAATTTGAAGAGTGGACTTTAGGTAGCCCTAATAGTTTAAATCTGATTAACCGGCGCTGCCCTAGTGTGCAATGGTAGCAGCTCTGCGCTAATGCGTGCTTTATAGCAGGGGGCTGGAAAAAACAGGAAATGACCCAAAATGGCCGACAAATTACTAGTTGCTGCTTCTAACCACTCCTCTGAGGACAAACAAGCAGCTCAGTACTTCCCACTCCCACTGGTGAGTAAAGAAACTACCTCTGGCCACACAAGAAAATGGAGGAACACAGAAACCAAATACAAAGCCCAGGGATCAGCAAAATCTGATCACTGGAACAACTAGCCAGGAAAGTTTAGGAAAGGAGAAATATTTTTTTTTTTTTTTTTTTTTGCAAACAGACAGAAAAAATGCAGTAAATGCTTTGTTTTCGACTAAATTGCTATCAAAGGCTGGTACACTTGAGTGTATTAGCCTGTTTGTTACTTTTAAGCAATACTTTAGCCCACAAGTGCAATCAACAATATAAGCTCACAAAAACAGGAAAATAAGGTAATAAAACAGTAACATAGGCACAAACAGTAGTCGAAAAGCTCAAAAGATCGAAAAATGCAAACTAAAAAGTTTAAAAAATACTTATGATCAAGAAAGTTGCTTTTTCTGCTCTCTGCTGGCTTTGGAACTCTGCAGGGGACCACGAGGAGCTATGCCTAGTTCTCTAATCATGGGGAAGTGCAGGAAAATGGCTGTATTTAAACCCCACAGGTGGGAATACTACCTATAACTGGTTATAGCTTCCTTCTGCAGGCAGAATGGCTGGCGTGGGTGAAGGCACTCAATTTAGAGTGCAGGGCTGGGGCAACCAGGAATCAAAAATCATGGTATGGCTCCTGGTAAAACACCATAATCAGAGACTACTGCAGGGCCAGTACCAGGGCTTGCAGTATAAAATGGAGGCCTGGGACAGTCTCGCTCGTGACCTCACCAGTGCCACAGGTATCCTCCAGACTGGTGAGCAGGTCAGGCACCACCATGCTGACCTAAAGCGGTGGAGGGGGGGATGTACTGGAACAGTGGATCCAAGAGTCTCGGCAGATGCCCAATGCCCCAGTACCGAGTAAGTACTCATTCTACTAAGTAGTAAATAATTGCCTAGCTTGTGTATACTATGGATAGGTATGTCGAAATATCACTGCATTTGTCTGACAGCTGCAGATGAGCGGGCTGTGAACCAGCAAGCCCATGATGATAGGTTGCAAAGGCTGCATCACGAGGCAGGTTAGTAATCAGTCTGCATGTACTGTCATAAAAAATAAATATAAGAGCCTTAGAAAGTGTTGCACCAGTAGAAATAAATGTGTAATAGTCTGTGAATAAAGGTATAACCCCTGGAGTGCTTCTGTTCACACTTCTCTCATATGTTGGCGATCTGTTCCATCATTGGCATGAAGTCCTGCATAACAATGTTGGAAGTGCCAAGAGGTCAGTCATATTGTACAAGATAGGGAGACTTAGATAGAAAACAATCGAAAGCTTTACATCAATTCCCTGATAGCACAGTGTTCTGTGATGTTAGCAGTACTATTTTGTCACTCCCAGCAGGGGTTTGAATCCTGGGAGTACTACTAAGTTGTATGCATAATCATATCCCACAACTGGACAGATTTTGATACAATGTTCAGAAAGAAAGCTGTATGCATAATTACACACAACAGTACAGAATGTGCTAGAATGTTCAAATTGTAAGTTGCATGCATAGTCATACCCCACAACTGTTCCAATCTGTCCAGCATGTCCTAATAAATGGCCCATATCAGCAGCTTAGTACTCTGTTCCCCTAAAAATCCAGTGTGATGATCCAAGAAATGTAGGCAGCTAGCAATGACATATAACTGATAGTAAAATGTGTACATAGTCAGAGAACGTATATGGAAACACACCTGTCATTCTAGAACCTCACCCAAAGTGTATGACAGCAATACTCAACATATGTTGCATTAACACCTGCAGCCTGTCACACCTGTATGTAAGACACAGGTCGCATATATAATAATTTATAAACATACCAGTGTACAATATAAGGTCCTTGTGTAGTGTAATAATACATGTAAGGGAAAGACCACTGCAGTGACTAACAATGTTGTGAAAACTACAAGGATATATTAGTTGTTAATTGAACTCTCTCTCTCACCCCTACCATATGTGCATAATAACCCAATGACACTTCTCAACTGGTATGTGTACACTCCGAACTTTTGTTAGGACATATGTCCTAATGGTTTATAAATATTCACATTTGTTTCTATGCATGTGCCATGTGAAAATACACCCATATTGGTGGTCTGTTGTCATCAATGAAACCTACATGCTCCTGTAATGGCCACTGTTGTTCCATATATGCATATGTTCTGCCTGTTCTGCAACTGTGTTAAATCTGGTGTGTTGGGTTAATGGGAATACCTAAGCATGCTGTTATAACTAATCCTGAATGCTGTTGACTGTTACTAACCCATATCTGTCATAAACCTGTGACAACACAGCTCGTATGGGAAGGCTGGTCTCAGTGGACCCACCTGTCCCACCTCAGATGGCCATGGCACCAGGCACCAGCACATCTGGGGCCCAGCCTGAGACCTCCTCCTCTGTGGGTCCTGTGCCAGCTTCGGATGGAACTGCTGCAGGGGATGGGGCTCACCCCCCCCTCGGATTGGGTGTGGAGGGAAACCTGCCACCCGTCAACAGGTCCGGGCCGTGGTGCATAAGGAGCTCAATTGGGAGTATTGAGAGTGGCTACGCCAGCTTGAGGGCCGAGTGGTGCTATTAGAGGGTGAGCCTGCCCCTCCTACACAGCCCACAGCACAGCCACCTTTGGGACCGTGAAGGTGCAGTTGTGACTGCCCATGGGTGGGGACCTCAGTCCCACTGTTTCCAGTTGGGGGCTCATGGGCTTGCATCTTCCAAACACCCCTCCCCGTCCAAGGTGTTTACCCCCACATGTGTAATATACAGGCCTTGTATGCATCCTGTGTGTCTTGTCTGTTAACCTACCCAACCTACATCCCCAAATATACCTACTACCCCTCCCCAACATCTCACTCTCACCTGTAAAAAAAGGGCAATCTGTTCCCACAAAAAAGTCTTGCCCCATACATAGCTGTAAATTTCCCACACTTGTCCACTGGACACATGTAATCTGGTCTAACTGGCATCACAATGAATATATGTTGTCCTCACCCCTCTCCCAGAGTTTTGAGGGCCCAAATGTACCCGCAAATATAGTGTATATGCACAGCTGTTGCTGTAGAAGAAATGGGCAGCTATGGACCTTTCCTATACCCTTCCTGCACATGCCTAGCTATTTTCCCTACTGTCTTTCCCTCTTTGTGCCCCATTTTTTACCACTTTCCCATCAACCACTTTTTCTTTTCTTTTAAAGGAATTAGTGTGGGGGTAAGCAGCAGTAACCACTGTTAAGCAGCGGTAAGTGGGTTTGCGTGTGTGTGCGCGGGGGTAAGCTATGCCTACACAGGTTGAGAGATTTCAAGCTAAATGACTGTAAGAAAACATAAGCAGAGGTTGGCAGTGCTTAATGTCATGCAAACCCACTTGCAACTGCTTAAAAGTGCCTTAATCACTCTGTAGCCAAAGTCCCTTGTTCTGCCCAGCAACAAAATAAACTGCCTCTTCAAGGCTCAAACCCAGGACACTGCACTCCATACACAAAGTGATTTACCACTAAACCAGGGCAGATTTACATAACCTGACGTTTCACAAACATATCATGCAGCACAATCAGTCAACAGTACAGGAAATGTGTTATCATCATACCACACAACCTGTTAATGCAAGAAGTCTGGACAAAGTATGCCACACTGTGGGTACAAATATGGATATATGTCAACTAATGCTCTAATGCACTTAAAATGTTGCTAGTTACACAGTTATATGTATTAGAACACATATGTAGAAGGAGATGAAGTCTGAAACACAAATGTGTTGCCACTAGTTACTGACTTCAATGCTGCAATCATCCATGACAACTGCCAAGTGAATGAGGAACAGGCCAAAATATTAGCTGAACATGCATGGACATATGGACAGATATGTATCTGTAAATGTAGACAGACAGTTATATGTAGACATATATATTAATGTATGACTCACAAATAATCATATTTATTTGTTTATTTATTTTATTTATTTTACATTTGTTAACCGGGATAGTCCATCTGGATATATGTCCATTTTCAGTGGAGGCCCAGGGAGAAAAGCTCCAAAGAGACAATTTACAAGACATAAAGACAATGCTTAAAAACGTATTTCAACTAGGTCCACTAAGAGTATCTAGCTGAGAACATATATTAAGCGTCATGTTATAGACAGGCACAGTTATCAATAGATTTATAAACAAAAATAAAGCAAGCAAACTAACACAAATATACTCTTATTCTTTTGTTGTGGAGTACACGTTTATGGAGGTGAGTCAAGAGACTTTGTATTAAGACAAGAGTTGCATGAGTATAGGAGTGGGACTGGAGTTAGTCTGGTGTAGAGCAGGGACATAACCATTTGTTGCTTAGATGACTTTTGATAGACATTTTAAATTGAGGTAGGGAACATTCCAGGGTTATAGATGCAGGCAGGGAGTTCCAGATTTTGGACATATAAGAAAAGTAGAGGGAGTCACCAGCATGGTTGTGGGTTCTAGTAACTGTTAACTGTAACTTTTCTGTGGAGCGGAGTTGTCTAGGACAGGAGTACTGTTGGATTATGTTACTTAATGAAGGTGTTATATGTGGTTGGGAGAGCAGCTTGTGAGTGATGATCAGTTGATTATAGATTAGTAAATTTGGCAGTTCAAGCCAGCCCAATTCCTTTAGGTTGTGAAAGTGGTGGGTTCTGAAAGAGCTGTTATTAGCAAATTTGGCTATCTGATTGTAGCAGGTGGTCATTTTGCTGGTTTCTGTTTTGGATAGATTGGTTAAGATTGGAGATGCATACAGTAGTGTTGAGAGAAGGTGGGTATGAGCCATTGTGGATCCAGTGTTATGGGTCTGGAAGGATTTGTGTTTGTAGAGACTACCTAGCTTTTTGTTTGTATTTTTAATAGCCAGGTTAATGTGTACATCAAATTTTAACTTATCAATGGTAACTCCTAGTAGTTTTGTGTGGGATTCAGGTGAAACAGGGGTACCATTTTCAGAGTGAATGCTGAAGGAGGAGGAAGGAGTGATAGTTTATGAAGGATGAAATAGCAGAAGCTTGTTTTTTTAGGGGTTAAGTATGAGGCCTTTTTCAATAAGCCAGTTTTCAACTGAGTGGAAGTTATCCTGGGTTTTATTATGAAGATCTGCCAGGGTAGGGGCACTGAGGGTGGCCTAATGGTTAAGGTGTTTGTCTTACAAACACAAGGTACAGAGTTTGAATATCACAGGGGATAATTGGCTAGGCTTAAAATGGTTTGCAAGAGCAGTTAGCCTAGTACTAATCTATGAACTATTTATGAACTATGCATATTATAGTTGAATCATCTGCATATTTGATAAGGCTAAAACTATTTGCAGCTGAGTAGAGATTATTTGTAAAAACTGAGAACAGCAAGGGGCCCAGTATAGATCCCTGAGGTACCCCAAATGTGAGAGGTAAGAGTGGAGACAAGTTATCATGCCATAGTACTGCTTGTTGCCTATTGATGAGGTAGTTTTTGAACCAGGAGACTGATTGGTTGTCTAAACCTGGGTTTACAAGGTGGGAGATAAGTTTGTCATGGTTAACCATATCAAACCAAATCAATTCTATTTAGATACATATATATGTTCATATGTATGTATATATATATATATATATATATATATATATATATATATATATTATATATATATATATATATATATATATATATATATATATATATATATCTACAGATACATATATATAGATATATATATATATATATATATATATATATATATATATATATATATATATATATATATATATATATATATATATATATATATATATATATAGGTACAAACACATATATATACACACAAAAGGTATCAGTAGCCATACATATGTAGAAGTAGTGTGGAAGTACTGGATGCAAAGTATATCCCTCAGCCACAAGCCCTTCAACTGCCACCTGTGAAATATGTAGTGTGGCAACCATTCCCACAAATGAGAATACTGACATTAAGCATATACCCACCCACAATTCAAAGGACATGACACAACACACGGGTATGCATACACAGATAACCTTTATTTATGTACTATACAATAATGTCTGCCAGTAATTACACCACATAAGGATTGAAATATGTAATCAGTGATGAATGCAAGGCCCACACAAAACAGTAGATGCAAACAATGTATATATATATATATATATATATATATATATATATATATATATATATATATATATATATATATACCATACTATGCTTCCAGGCCAAGGCCTTCAATTAGTACAACAGTAGAAACAGGATTTGCCTTCAGGATACGTAACAATCAACAATTACAGATGTAGTTCAGCAGCCTCCAATTACACCCTGTAGTCAAGCCCTAGGGGGAAAAGTAGCACTTGTGTTAATGCAACAGTATCTTGTACATAACATTGCTTAACTTAACATCTCACTATTGCACTGAATGACCCTTGTCTTAACAGTTATATCCCTGAAAAGGTGTCATAACCTAGGTTAATGGCATAGAACCACCCCCCTCCCCATAAAAGGCTGTACAATGGCAAGGAACACTGTGAACCACACACTTACCTCTGGAATGTACAAGGACACATATGTGTTCTCCAGCTGTTGCCCCCATATATATGGACTTGGCCCAACAGTTGATGTGGGAGTCCATGACATGACTGGGATGATAGCAGTAATGCTAGCGATAAACAGTGATAGGCCATTACCTAACAACCCTTCCTGTATCACAACAGGACAAAGACTGGCATATATGTGGAGGACAGAGGCAGGAACATAGGGCCATATTTTATTATTGCTGTTACACACCCTGGAAATTGCTGGTGTTACAGAATTTGTTGCAGCATACACTTATGCAGGGATATGACATTGAAATACAAATAGATGTAGCCATGTGCTGATAGCACTCAACAGACAGAATGCCACAGATATATCTGAGACAATACATGTGTGGTGCACAGACAAATCCTAACAGCCAGTTCTCCCTGGTCTCATATGGATAGGCCCACAGTTGAGAGCTATGCAGACAGTCAACATTCCATGACAAAGTACCATGTACACAGAAACCCTTTAAGAACAGCAAGATACAATGCACACAACAACACTACTCATGCTGTCTGTACATCTGGAACCTTACCCAAATGTGGAATTGGCCTATGTCTTCTGGTTCTGATGTAAGAGGTATTGCTACCTGCTGTCTGTAACACTGATGTCCACACACAGGGAGGATGTCATCCATACTGGAAAGTTGAAGTGACAATGCCCACAGAAGGCAGCAATTTATAGAACAGGGTTGCCATGACAGTGGTTATATGAAGTACTACACAGCAGGTTGCATGCAATTAGCAACTGGTGGACATGGACTGCTGCAGAGGCCACCACCTGATCAAGTGCAATACCAACAAAGGCATGCCACAATCCATTCAAACCAGCTCAATCACTCTACTGGAGAGACTGAGAGAGAGAGAGAGAGAGAGAGAGAGAGAGACAAAAAAAAAAAACAAAATTAATTCAAGAAAAGTCACAAATCTCAGGGGTGTGTTACAGTGGAAAAACATAACAGGTATATGAAACAGATATGCATTTACTTGCATGTAGTATACAGCATAGAATAACAGGATGCATAATGTGAAAGGATGTATATGTGCCATCAGTACTTGTTCCTGTAATGATGTTCTGCTCAACAACTGCACTGGACAGTAGTGTCAGTCCCTGTGGGCAGTGGGACATACCTGTCAAATGTGCAGACCAGCAGTGAATGGCAAAGATGTGACCCATGACATCTGTGTTCTGTAAATTACTGTGTCCAACGACTGGTGAGGGTATTAATACTGCCATGATAGACACATGGGTGAGAGACCATATCATAGCAGTATAATATGGTTATCTAAAGTTTGTCACCATATATACCCCCCCTAATGTTAGTCTGTGTTCACATGTGACACCTGTCTGTGTTGCAGCAAGGCAAAACAGTTCAGCTGTGAAGTAAAGAGGGTTACATGACTGTGGTCCAGATGTTCGCATGCACCCTACATACAGATACATATATGTGAGATACATATTCATAGCTGTGTATGTCTACAGACCCTCAGACAGTTATACATTTATATAGGTATATAAACAACACATAATGATATCTACACATATATGCACATATGTATATATACATATGTATACAGATATATATATATATATATATATATATATATATATATGTGTGTGTGTGTGTGTGTGTGTCTACATATATATATATATATATATATATATATATATATATATATATATATATATATATATATATATGTCAATACATGTCCCCTGCCATGACATATGTGAGAGAACATCACACATCAATACACAACATACCTACACACCAGTACATGGCTGCAACATAATGTGTGGAGTGTGGTGTGTAACCCATGTTGGGAAAACATTGCAATTATTTGAGAAGGTGGAATATATATGTTGGTAAAGGGTATTAGGCACATATTGGTATGTAGGTCTGGTTGTGTGACAAACAAGACAGCATACAGGGCTGGTATATGACACATGTGGCAGTTAAACAATGTGGATGGGAAGTTACATTTGGAATGTGGAGGCCATTGAGCCCCCACATGGGAACAAAGGGAACATGGTGCCCACCCATGGACAGTCACAACAGCATCTACATGGACATAAAGGTGCCTGGGCTGTGGGCTGGGCAGGAGGAACATGCATGTCGAACCTTGTGTATGTGCACTGCATGCCTCCAGGTGATGTAGCACATAACCCATGTCTCTGTAGAGCTCCCTATGCACAAGACCCTCAACCTAACTGGGTGACAGACATATGTCTGTGTGTGCTCCATGGGGGGTACACCATCCCCTGAGGGGGTTCCACATGAAGGCAGTGACGGAACAGTAGATAGTGAGGTTCCATGGTGGGTCATGGATGCGATGTGGGCTGGTAACATGTGCACATTAAGTGGGAGTAGTGTTCCTGCTGGCAAATAACCCCTGCACATATTGATGTGTAACTGTTATGGAACATATGTTGGTTGTAATAGTCCACACAATCCCAGAACATGTCCAACAGCATGCATAGATATCCCCAATATCACAGAATGGCAGATGTGTAGCAATCACATAGCAGGCATACCACATGAATATGTGGAAACATAGTGGCAGTGACAATGGCATGCAGGTGAAATACTCTGTAACAGCCCAGCAACTCTAGTGTCCTGACAGGGAGCATGTCTATAGACACATAGCAGAAAGTGTTGTACAATACAGTATATGACCCAATGGTACATATACCGGAGACATACCACTAGCGTTGTGTGAACATTCATTTGGAGCTGATATGGTGGCAGGAGACTGATATGTGTATTGTATTATGGTAAACATGATATATGAGTTGCTCAGACATATTTCCATCATTATGTCTTTCAGGGAGTATGGCACACCCGAGAAATCCTACCTACAGTGCCGCTGAGGATGAAATTATAATCACCAGCATCATCCAGAACTACCAGCTGTTGTACTCACGAACAAGTCAGGACCAGCAAGAGAGAACAGCCATGTGGAATAATGTGGTCCGCAGGGTGAATGAGGTGGGGATGCACAGCCATACATATGAGCAGGTCTGCCACAATTGTAGTGATCTGCTCCACCATGTAAGTCGCAGTGCCACTGTCGTGCGGGGTGACCACCTTGCAACAGGGGGAACCATAACATCCATCCCCCCCTCACCAGAGTGGAGGAGCTGCTCATAAGCCTGGTAGCACCTGCCTGCCCACAAGAGCTACAGACCTCTATAGTCATGGTGGTGGGTGCTACAAACACACCAGACATGGAGCATGCAGGTAAGGTTCCAGGGCATATCAGTAGACTACTGTAGTGTATGCATATGTACAGGTAGATCATGCATATGTAAGATGTGGGATCTGTTGCTGTGTAGCACTGATAAGCAGTAATACATAATCTGTAGTACTGTGGACTTCAGCTGTTGTTGTACTGTAATATTGCAGCCACCCTGTAGCAATGCCATAGCTGTGACCACTGACATCAACTCTATCCCATCTCAATGTAGGTAACTCTGAGATACCAGCAAGGCAGCGGCCGGATGCTGGTGAGTATGGTTTAAGGTTATGCTTGGCAATTCACTGTGCATGTCATAGCTAAGGTGTAGGCCATGTACACATCTAACACACCTACCCATAATGCATGTTGTACTTGTGCACTGAAAGAGCACACCCCTCACTAATGGGATTACCAGCCTCAAAAACATGCAATACACAGTCCATCTCAGATAATTGTGGCTACACTCCAGTGCACATTGGCCAAGCACAGCTGCCATCTGCCCAACATACACAGCTATGTCATGCACAGAGCAGTTGCACATGCTATACATAAAGACATCCCACTCCCTCTGCAAACACATGCTCCAGGGTTCTAAACCAAATCAACACATTACACAGAACATACTAGAGGGATAGGGCCTTGTCTTGAGGAATCCCCACACTCTGGAATGGACTGTCCGTACATGTCAGGCAATGCTACTCATTGGCCCTCTTTACAGAAACACTTGACAACTGGATGGGAAATGGGAAATTCACCCTGAGTAGTATGTCTGTGCCACAGCCTGCAGGGGCACAGGAGAATAACATTAGTGGGTGTTGCATGGCTGGGAACCCCTGTGGCTAGGATTATGTAGGCCCCAGGACCAATAGGCCAGTACTAACCTATGAACATATGTTTAACACAGGCAACATCAGCCAGGGCTCAATAATGGTCAATAATGGTCTCTACACTAACCATAGGTACAGTACATTGTATCTGTGGTTGGTCTAATGGTAGTCTAGCACTCATACATGCACCAATGATGACATCTGTGAATACACATCAAGCTTTCACTAAACACATGTCCACATGTGATCCAGAAGCACACAGAGGCTGTGAGCAGCAACAGAAACACAACTGACACACAGATACACATCCTGCAATGATGTGTACACCTGTGAGGTATGGTGCACAGTACATGCCAGGGTGCTGAATAGATGCACAGCAATGCTGTGGACATGGGTGCAGTGAGTTCCAGGGGGAGGGCCATCACATACTGACAAGAAGCCATGCATCACAGCCATGTATAATGTTGGTAACAGGGATTGGCTACAGTTGCACTGCATGCTGTTGAGCGCCACATGTCCTGCATGCTGACGTGTGTAACTGCAGGTTTGTGTGTGATACTGTACTGCACCATCACCTGCTATTGTGTGCGTTATGGGGGTGGCAGAGCTGTCTATAGTTGCTGTCTGGTGGAGTGTATAGGTTGCCATGTATGTAGACTGCATGTGTGTATGTCTGTGTGTGTGGCCATGTCTGCACACACACACACACATGTGTGTGTGTGTGTGTGTGTGTGTGTGTGTGTGTGTGTGTGTGTGTATGTGTGTATGTACCGTTTAGCAGTGATCTACAGGTCTTACAGTCTGTTCCCTGTTTTCCCCTCACAGGTGGCAAGGTGGGGCTGGGCCCTCCCTGCAGGGAAACAGACATCACTGATACAGAGAGTGATCATGCGGACAGGTGCGTCAAGGCACAGGAAGGGTCATCAGGGGCTGCCGCTGGGCCACCAATTGACAACACACATGTATCTACCCCATCCATGCACACAGTCACACTGCCTCTACATACCTCATCACTGTTGGCCTTAGCTGAGGGACAGTCTACAGTTGGCATTGGCCAGGACAGTGTGGTATCTATGACACATGTGCCAGGATACAGCAGCCATAGCCAGATGTCTGGTGGGGTATAATATAGGCAGATGTTCATGAGTGCTCGTCAGAGCACTGCTGGTCATCATGCCCCTGGCAGATGTGCCACATCTATTTCAACCACACGCATGTTCCAGACCATCATGGAGGCACAGGCACGAATGGAACAATACACCAGGCAGGGTCTAAGGGCACAGAGGGCTCATCACACCTCTGTAACTGACAGCATCTGTGACCTAGCAGGTACCATTCGTAATTACACCGAGGTCATGGATAGATGGTGGGGTGAGACATAGGATCTCATCCACAATGTCATGTCCATGCATGAGGACAGGGTGGGACGGTTGCAACAGCCACATGGACGTATGCCAGCCACACCAGCACCTGGAGGTTGCCGTGCATGTCCCACCAGTCACAGCCACTCCTGTAGTGGCAGTACCAGCCCCAGCACTGTGGGGGGGTTCTGTCCACAGACCATCATAGCAGACGATGTGCACGTGGCCCTGGCCAGTCCCAGGAGGGACCTGGATCCAGTGGACGTCTGTCAACCTCGGAGGGCAGTACTCGATCTGGCTTTGTACCTGATACTGCCTGTAGCACCCCCGCCAGGCACAGGTCCCGTGTCCGTGGCTGGAGACAGTGAGCTGCAAACCCTGCCAGGTACAGTCTGCAGCTGTCTCACAATTCCCTGTATAGGGCAGCCACATGGAGGAACTGTGTGCATGCCGACACACACAAATAAACAACAAACCTAGAGCAACCACATACCTGCACTCACGACATCACCAGTGGCCCATAACAGTACACAGCCCCCCCCACACACACACACACACACACACACACACACACATGTTGTCAATTGTATGGCTCAGCCTAGGCCTCTGACAAACCAGCAACACACCCTGCACATATGATGATACCTGTGCCACTCCCGGACATCAGTAACATTGATGCAGGGACAGGCTAACATGGTGCTGATGCACAGGGTGACTGTACAACAGCGTAGCAATGGAATGATGTGTAGCATGTTGTCAGCAGTAAAGTGAAATGCTAATATCTTGGAAGGTGTAGCAGTGCAGACATGATGAATCATAGCTGTAATTAACAATGTTGTATTGTTAATCTTTAAGTAAAATACCTTAGGACACACCACGAGAAGTACAAAGTCTGCTTTTATTCAATTGAACAGAAAAAATAATAAAAGATAAGCGCTTTCGCGTGCTAAAAGTGCACGCTTCCTCAGATCTCATTTTATAACAAGGATTGCTTGATTCTTATATTGTACATTAACCAATAGAAGGTCTTCTTCAATTAAAGATAATCAGCAATTAGTGCAAACCCTATTCTTCATCACTAGTACGAAACTTCCTGCTAAAAACAGTATGAATGTGAGCATAGGCTCACATTCAGTTAGTAAAAGCTATACATAAGAAATGTTAATAAAAAATTAAACAAATGACACATTTCTAAAACATTTGAAGCAATCATCTACTAAATATTCATAATAATGTATCAGAAACTTAAATACAAACTAATGCTATGAACTTAAATTTATAAAAACATACGAGCAGTTCATTACAACAAGACAAACTCAATTCGCTTGCCTGAGTTGACATTCAGGAAATCAAGCGGCACTCTCAATCAGTTGTAACTGAACTGTGAGTGCTCCGCGATGTCCCATAATATTAGCTATTAAAATCTACTGACACCCTTCATAACTCATAATAAACAGTTCTTAAAAATATAAAATAGTAAGTGATGTATACGTTGAAGTGCTGTTTAAAAGATTATTCTGTGAATCTTAATCATCTCAGCCTGTCAGTGAAATAGAATGATTCTGTCTCATCTGACTTGTTCACAATCAAGCTGTACTCTAACCCAACTGGGCTCTTGTGTATAAAAAACCTATACAGCGCTGCGTGCAAAAACTGCATTAAACTATTGTACTTTTTAAAAATAACAACTAATACTCAGTAGTATTTATTTGCTGATCCAAATTGTGCTAAATTCCTATTAATAAAATCTAGAACATCTCATCAAAATAATGAAATAGAATAAACCTGTTTCATCTAACGTGATAACCATAAAGCTGCGCTCAAACATAGCAGAAGACTTGTAAATGATAAAAGTTCACTGTAATTCTGCAAGCGGAAGCTGCGTTAAGCTGCTGAATTTACATTTCACTTACATAGTATAGTTTACATTCCACTTTGCAACTATTTGGAGCACAAATATTCTCGAATTTTGTACTTAAATAATAAACATTGAGCAATGAAAATTAGATTTGGCCTGAATTGTGAATAATCCCAACCCAGTTAGACCCACTCTTCCAATCTAATTTTCATTGCTCAATGTTTATTATTTAAGTATAAAATTCGAGAATATTTGTGCTCCAAATAGTTGCAAAGTGGAATGTAAACTATACTATGTAAGTGAAATGTAAATTCAGCAGCTTAACGCAGCTTCCGCTTGCAGAATTACAGTGAACTTTTATCATTTACAAGTCTTCTGCTATGTTTGAGCGCAGCTTTATGGTTATCACGTTAGATGAAACAGGTTTATTCTATTTCATTATTTTGATGAGATGTTCTAGATTTTATTAATAGGAATTTAGCACAATTTGGATCAGCAAATAAATACTACTGAGTATTAGTTGTTATTTTTAAAAAGTACAATAGTTTAATGCAGTTTTTGCACGCAGCGCTGTATAGGTTTTTTATACACAAGAGCCCAGTTGGGTTAGAGTACAGCTTGATTGTGAACAAGTCAGATGAGACAGAATCATTCTATTTCACTGACAGGCTGAGATGATTAAGATTCACAGAATAATCTTTTAATCAGCACTTCAACGTATACATCACTTACTATTTTATATTTTTAAGAACTGTTTATTATGAGTTATGAAGGGTGTCAGTAGATCTTAATAGCTAATATTATGGGTCATCGCGGAGCACTCACAGTTTAGTTAAAACTGATTGAGAGTGCTGCCTGATTTCCTGAATGACAACTCAGGCAAGCGAATTGAGTTTGTCTTGTTGTAATGAACTGCTCGTATGTTTTTATAAATTCAAGTTCATAGCATTAGTTTGTATTTAATTTTCTGATACATTATTATGAATATTTAGTAGATGATTGCTTCAAATGTTTTAGAAATGTGTTATTTGTTTAGTTTCTTATTAACATCTCTTATGTCTAGCTTTTGCTAACTGAATGTGAGCCTATGTTCACATTCATACTGTTTTTAGCAGGAAGTTTCATACTAGTGAAGAAGAATAGGGTTTGCACTAATTGCTGATTATCTTTAATTGAAGAAGACCTTCTATTGGTTATTGTACAATATAAGAATCAAGCAATCCTTGTTATAAAATGAGATCTGAGGAAGCGTGCACCTTTAGCACGCGAAAGCGCTTATCTTTTATTATTTTTTCTGTTCAATTGAATAAAAGCAGACTTCGTACTTCTTGTGGTGTGTCCTAAGGTATTTTACTTAAAGATTTTCAGTGTTACACGTTGCCAGAGGACACTTTGGAGAGCGGTGATATTACTTGCTATAATGTTGTATTGTTGTCACAATTATCTATTCTGATTGTGTTGTGTTTGTCCATGTGCCACATGGCTGATGGGTGTAGTGGTGTCAACAGCTCTTCTACAGTGAGCACCAGTAAGTGTAGTGGGTGGTACACATGCCATGGCTAGGTACAACACACAGAGTCTTTGGTTTGGATGCAGTAAAGGTACAAGACTGTACACATGGAGGTATGTCCCCATGCTGGTAACACATCTGTTTCACATGTAATCCCGCCAAGACAGGATAGGCACAACCACATATTGCTATATATGCAGTCTGCAATGTGGGTGACATTGAACATGCTAACAGCAGGGTGTATGTCCCTCTCCCCACTCTACTGCGATCCTCACCTAAGTAACATGTGTGTGCCAATGCCGGTGGCATAGCCCTACCCATAGGAGGGTGTGAGACACTCAACTACTGTGAATGGTGTAAACAACAACTAACAACCAGATTACATACACTGTACAGTATTACAGACAGCTATGTGGGGGGATAGATGCAACAGTAACTGCAATAATGGTGGATGTGTCCACAACAGCCACACCCACTGAGTTATAGCAACCCCAGTAGTGCTGCACACATCTACAGTGTGGAGGAGGGCATTAACACATCTATGACCTGTGAAGGACTGTATGTCCATGGGATGGCACCTGTGGAATGTTGGCATTTGCCAAGCAGTCCTGGTGCAAACATATTCTGTGAACAGAGGTAGATCCCTTAACAACTACACACATTCCTACATGTGGGATGGTGTGCAAAGGCCTGCTATGATCTACATAGGCATTGTGCACCTCCTAATCTTCATCTATACCTGTCATGATTGGGTAAAGGAGGTATACCAGGTTCAGGTTGTATTCTCTGCCTTTGACAAGTCCAACATTGGTGGGGTCCCATGTGTTAAGATTACCAGTGACATTGGCCATGGGTTTATTGTTGATATGTTCCATGTCCCTGCTGACCAGAGTCATCAGGTTACTGGGTGGTAGTTCCCAGCTGACATGGTGGATATGTGGTCGTCCTTGCCAACATTGGTGAATCCATTGTTAGGTGTAGACCTATTGGATCGTATGAGGGATCCCAGCTACTTACTGCGCCTGTCAAGGGGGTTAACCCAAGCATGACACGTCACTTGATTGTACTGCATAATATGTTAGTAATGCCAGCCTGACATCCTACAGGTCGGATGGAGTACTGTTCACATGTACTGCCCTTGTTGTGTAGGGTCCTGGTTATTGGATCTGCAAAGACTGGTATTGTATTGCAGGCCAGATGTGTTTGCCCGGGGGGAATACCTATCCGTGCCAGATGTATGTTGTTTGGGTCTCTCAAACCCATCAATGGTGCATGTGGACATATATGTTGTGATTATGTTTCCAGTTTCATCTACAGATGTATGTCCATATATACCTATATTGATATATATGTGTTCACCTTTGAAAGGGAGACAATCATTTCTCTGAACGGCCCTTTCTGCAAACAGAAATGATAAATCCGTCCTTTTTTACTGCACCACAGTTCAAAACACAGCAGTTCTAAAGGCACCTTTGCTGACTCTCAAACTGCAAGTTGAAATACATATTGCAATGCAGGGGAGCATGCCCCGTTCACCCCCTGCCTGGGGGGCTGGGCTCCCCACAACCCACCTACTGTGATATACTAATGCAGAGTTTGCACTACAGTGGGGATAGGCACATATTCCCCATCCCCACTATAGTGCCACCCGCATCCAAATTGCCAAATCTGCAATGAGCGAATGCATAGTGACATTTGCTCAATGCACATTCGATGCATTTATTGCAAGATTGTGCAATGTTGAGAACATACTTTTGGCCTTCCAGCTTTTGGACACATGGATTTCTCCCTTTGAAAGGTGAACCATATATATGCTGACATATATGCATTCCTAGTACTGTATATATGTGGACATATGGATGTATACATATATATCTATGGATGTATGCTTATTTATGTATATATATATATATATATATATATATATATATATATATATATATATATATATATATATTTATATGTATATATATATATATATATTTATATATGTGTGTGTGTGTGTGTGTGTGTATGTATATATATATATATATATATATATATATATATATATATATAGATATAATATATATATATATATATATATATAGATATATATATATATATATTTCTATAGCTATATCTACATATATAGATATGTTATATCCATTTAAAGATGAATATATATACACACCCAAACACATCTACATGGTGGAATACATTCTCTGTAGTGTTGTATACCTGGGCTGGATGATATGAATGTGAAAACATCACAATTATGCATATCTGCCATGGCTTAGTGGTAAATCACTTTGTGTATGGTGTGCAGGGTCCTGGTTTCAAGCCTTACAGGAGCTGTTTATTTTTATGCTGGGCAGAACACAGCCCATTGGATACAGAGTGATTAAGGCACTTTAAAGCACTGGTAACCTCCGGTTACGTTTACATACACTCAGTTAGCTTCTAAATTGCTTAACCTGTGTAGGCAATGCTTAGCTCCATGCAAACCTGTGCAAACCTGCTTACAACTGCTTTAAAGTGCCTTAATTTCTCTGTATCCAATGGGCCATGTTCTGCCCAGCAACAAAATAAGCAGCTCTTGCAAGGACCCTGCACACCCTAGACAAAGTGATGTACCACTAAGCCATGACAGATACACAGATATTCAATGTTTCAGAAACATATCAGCCAGTCCTGTCATGCAGAGAATGTATACCAACATCTAGATGTCTGTGTGTGTATTGCAACCTTAACAGATACAACATATCCATATATGTATAGCTATACATATATATAAATATATATGTTGTTTTACTAACTCTGTATACATATATATCACTATCTATGCACATATAGTTATATATTTGTTAGCAGATAAATATATCTACATAGGTATATATGGCCATACATCTGTAGATAGCAATTGCAGATGAACATATACACCTATGTCCACATGCACCATTAATGGGGTTGAGAGGCCCCACACACTATACCTCTTGTATGAATAGGCATCCCCCCACAGCCAAACACATGCGCCCTGCAATACACTACCAAGTACAGTCTGCCTTCCATAGGACACGTAATATGTGGAAGCCATCAACATCCGCAGGATACAGATACACAGACACAGATATGCAGATACAGATATATATATATGTGTGTGTATATATATATATATATATATATATATATATATATATATATATATATATATATATATATATATATATATATATATATATATATATATATGTGTGTGTGTGTGACTACACATACACATGCAGATATATGTACAGTAAGATACATATGTAGGAGGTGCACACAATATGGAGCAGCCACTATGCTTACAGTTAACACCTGAACAAGTTGACACTGTATGAGTGACACATACTAATGTCAATCGTTGCCTGTAACATATACCCATAGGAATGTCATAGGAAAGACACCACACACATGTTTGCAGAAATGAGAATCCTTTAAGTTTGTACTATAACAGTTCTATATGCCATGTCATATAGCTGTTCAGATACTGACAATCATATAAACGGAGTACTGCAACTGTGAAACACTTACACTAATACAGTAGTCTGGAAAGGTTCACAACTGTTGCTGTCCAGGCCTAGCCCTTCAGAATGTACAATAGTGCAGACAGACTGGTCCACATGGTACCACACAATCAACAGTATGTACTGCAGGTGTGTATTTCAGCAGCGTCTATCTACACTCTGTACAAACTCTGTAGGAGGTAAAGATGTTTTGTGATCAAATGGGTTGTACCCAGTACATAACAAGGCATAACGCACAGAACAGTCTGTATGGCAGGAGACAGTAGGCTTGCAATACCCCAAGTCATGTAAGTAATGTTAATATAGGTGGAGTATATGGTACTGTACATCTAGATACCTTGTGGCAGCTCACTTCTGATACCCCCACATTTTGTAACAGTCTAGGTAATTTATGGTGCTCCCTACCTTGACTCCTTAATACAGGCCCATATACCACTGTTACATACACTGGCCTCTGCAGTGCATAAGGGCACACATGTGTTGTGTAGTTGATGCCCACACATATATGGCCCCAGTCCCACTGTATGTGTGGGGAATACAACAGCAGTGGACTAATGGTAGCAATGGCAGTGTGATATACTCACAGCGCACTACAGAACAACCTCCAACAGCATGACATATGTGCAAAGCTTGGTATGTAGATGGAGGACAGAGGCTGCAACCCAGGCACATATATGGAACACTGTTGCCATACACTAAGCAAGGTGCTGGTGTTACAGGATAGTCTGCAACAAACCCTTAGTCAGGGAATTGAGATTAGAAATAGACATGGATGTAGTCATGTACTGATAGCACACAGCACACACACTGCCAGTGTAATATCTAACACATGACCTGTGTGGTGGATGGACAACACATGACAGACATACCTATGTCCAGCAAGAGGATAGGCCCACAGTAGTGAGCTATGCAGACAGACTGCATTCCAAGGTACACTAGTATGTACACACACACACCCTGTAACACCAGTACTATGCAAAGCATAACACAACTCTACTCACGGTCTGTCTGTAGTTCCTGATTCTCCTACAAATATGTGACCGTTTTGAGTGTGCATTTTCTCATGTAAGAAGTATTGTTACTTGCTGTCCGTATCACTGATACCCACACAGAGGAAGAATGTCCATCACACAGGAAATGTAAAGGGACCACACCCATATGCTGTAGGGATTTATAGTGGGTGGTTGCCATGACAGTGGTAATTGAATGTAGTACACATGTAATTATATACATATATATGGCTATCTGGATAAGTATATGTACATATATTTCCACCATATGTCCTGGACATGGAGTGTAGCCATACCCCAACCCCTACAGTCCCAAAGACGTAGTGCAAGGGGATGACAGGTATGTATAGCAGCTATATTACTAGCCTGTTGCTATTGGGATTGTCTTCACAGACAATGTGTGGATGCTGACATCTGCTTATAACATGTGTGCCATTGGCTACTTACAGACATCCTAAGGAAATCATTGCAAAGTACAGCTGCTAGCATGTAATGCCCCTGTGGAGTGCAGCAGAGATGCTGGCCACTATATGTGGAACTTTGGACACACCCTGTACAGTCCAGAGGTATACACATAATCCCTTAGTGCACCACATGTGCACCAGGCCTGACAATATGGATGTAGACAGCCATGTAGATGGGTATAACACATAAAGACTGGCATACATTTGGCACCATAGGTGTTGGATTCACACACTCCTGTCTGTCCTGACACATAAGGACTGCTGGTACAGGGGTGCCATGGACACATGCTGCCCACTAGATATTGACATACATCTGTACAGCATCCCACTGCTTTGACATTCATGATGTTTAAGGGAAGCCCTGCAGCAGTACATCTGGCAAGTATCTGCACATAACATTCCACTGATTAAGTACACTAAGCTGCTAGGCATGTAACAATGCACTGTGCAGGCTACAGGCAGACTGGCTCAACTCTGGCCTAGATCTCATATGGGGGGAATGCACGTGTACCTGCATATATAGCAGGCTCAACAGCCATGTCACAGCACAGGGTAAGATACCCCTGTGTGACAGTGCATAACCACAACCAATGTGAACACAGCCAGAGACACATATGGTAAGCTAGCATAATATTACAGTATATGGACTATCTGTTCTACACCATCCTCAAATGTGCCACTAACAGAATGACCCTACATATATTGGGCTGCTACACAGTTTGGTCTGATGGCTGCCTGTGGTATAGGACATGTGTGTGTATATGGCCCTACAAACATATATGGCAAAATGGAACCATACAGTGGGGCAGCATGTAACATCTGATAGAAAGGGAGCTAGAACAATGATATCTACCGCAGTCTGTACACAGGCTGAAGTACATATTAACAATACACACACTGCCGACATTCACCATCACTACACAGACCTCACTACTGTACAAACATCTACAAAATGTCCAGCTTATGTCATGACATATAACCCCTACTGTACATGACATGTGTAGCAATTTGATATATCACTGGCTTGTTATCAGATATGATGACACTATTTATGGCGTACAGCACATATGCACCACTTCATGCACGCCATATGTACAAAGGTTGACAGAGGTGTGGCTGACAGCACATACACAGGGCCAGTACAGACATGTTGGTGATAACCTCATATATTTTCCATTGTAACGGGGTTTGTTGCAACATATGTCCTATGAGGGATATGAAGTCAGCAACTGTCATGGCCTTCACCATCTACAGACTGCAATCCTCACACTACCTTCTGCATTCCACAGATTGATGCACTGTGGCTAACACATGAAACCATTGGCACAACACTGCCCAGTCTGCAGATGACCCTGCAGTTGGGGATTCCTCATATACATGGAACTGACATGGGAGGTATTACGATATGTATGACAGGCATATCCAGACAAACACTGTTAAACCAACATTACTCCAAATGCAGTATGGCAGCACTTACAGTCTGTTGTCAGGTCAGTCACATCCCCCTCCTGTTTGTTGCCCTCTTTCCACAGTGTATGTTGTTAGTGGTAAATCCCCAATTCATCTGAGATGCTGTTTGCCAAATATCAGATCTAGTTCCTGCTCACAGTGACTGCAAAGGGCCAACACCACCATGATGTTCCTAGGTATTGGAGTGTGCTTCCATGCAGTTTTCTATGGGAGTGTTACCACAGCTGTTCCACATGCAATCAGCTAGGGGAGGGCTGCAATTCGTGCAGAGGCCATCAGCTGATCATGAGCATCACGTAAAATACACATGCTGCTGGCTAAGCAAGGCAGGTGTGGGTCTCCACATCCACCAGAGAGGGAGTGGGGGAGGCAGACAGAGGCAGATACATGTCAGGGTGGGGTGGTAGAGTAAAACTGAAGCATGTTTGTGTCACACACCTACCAGCACAGGTTATCAAACCTCCGACAACTATGTAGTGCTACCACAGTTTGATACAGTTATTGAATGCACCACATGGGTTACATGATGTGGAGCTCTCAGAACATGTATGTGAGGGTGAGTGACATCTGCAACGGGGATATGGTAGATATACAGTAGGTGTTGTACACATGCCTGTCTGCATGAACAGGTGTCAGCGTCAACACAGGCACACTCACATAGGGGCGCACACACATTGACACACTTGACAGGGTCAGGAGTGCAACTCATCACTAGTGGGATTGCCACAAGACATCAATGTGCAGGTATCACATGCACCACATGGGTCATACGGAGGCCGTATGGGCAAAGAGTATGAGGAGATGTCAGACATCACACAGCATGCTTCAGTATGACTGGGGTGTTGTAGTGAGTGGGGATGTGGACATATGCACCATACAACACAGACACACAACACACAGGGTGCCAGTTCTCACATGCATGGGTGCATGTCTACATGGGTGTGTGGTGGTCAACTGTGCCAGCAAGCTGTACAAGCATAGGCAATGGGTATACCTTGGCATCAGGCCACATGCCAATGGTCTGCATTGTGGCTCAGGCCTGTAGTTACTGCATTTGCCCACACAGGTGGGTATTGAATCCCCCATCCAGTCACCTGGGTGACTATTGTGTGTGGCCAATGCTGTAAATCACATGCCATGCATGTGGTCCTTAGTCCATGACATGGATGGTGTCTGGGATGTGCACAACTCCCACATGCATGTAAAGTGACATGTGGAACTGTACCTGGGGTGTCTGGCCTATGTTGTGAACACAGATTATCATCAGATGTGCCAATATTGCCCACCTGTGCCAGGAACTGGTAATGGGCAGCAGGTTTACCCTTCACCTACATTGATAGCATGCCAACAGCATTCCCTGATGTCAGTGTCATCTGTCCATACAGGGCATGTCAGGCATGATATGTCCATTGTGAGTCACATGTGAAGGCACCACAGGTGGTGCAGGTGTCCATTGGGGAACATGGTGGAGGTGCACTGTCTGCATGTATGTGCATATTGGACAGCTGGGCAGGGTGACATCCCCTCTGTAGCCCACTGCTATCACTGCATAGTTACTATCAGTGGCCAATATGCAGTGTACTACCCACATATTGGCTGTTGCCTAGGCATGTATGTGTGTGTATGACACATGGGTTGAGTGTGTGCTCTGGGTAATAGTGGGGTTGCTAATTTGGATTGGCTGGCCTTGATGTCACATGTATGGGTATGGCTTTGCACCCCAGCCTCCCAGCTAATTTACATCTGTTATCCCTGTATGGTTGACATTGTGATATATATATAGTAGGGCCACATAAAAGTAATACGCAAAACCCCCTCAACATTGCCCACAGGTGTCACACATTCAACTCTACACAGGATACAAGTTACAGACACACACACATCTGTCATGTCTGGGAGTAGAACTCCTACCTAATTAGTTTATTACACTACAGCACTATGCAATTATAATACACACCACTGACATTACTGGAGTGCTTCTTCCCCAAAGGTGTATTTCACAGTGACTGACATCAGCAGGATTACCAAAGTAGGGCATTTCAACTGTACTGCGAGTGACTAGCCTAAAATGCATTGCTCCCTACACAAACAGTGAGGCACACACAAAACATCCACAACTGTCATGTGTGGGTATAGAATCTCTGACCAAGGTCTATATCATACTGCAGCATGGAGCAGTCATAGGTCACACCACAGGGATTACTGAAGAGCTTTCTCCCCAAAGTTGTATTTCACAATGAGTGACATCAGCAGGATTGGCAAAGTAGGGCATTTGAAATGCACTGCGTGTGAGTAGCTTATGATGCATTGCTCCATACACAGACATTGAAACACATGCAAAACATCCAGAACTGCCATGGGTGGTGATGAAACCCGACCACAGTTCTAAATCACACTACAGCAGTACGCAGGTACAGGATGCGTTACAGAGATTACTGGGCTATGACTTTCCCAGAGGTGTATTTCTAGGTGAGTGGCATCAGCAGCTTTGCCAAAGTTGAGTATATGAATTCTAAGGAGTGTGTGTGACCTAAAAAGCATTGTTTGTTACTCAGTCAGAGACACATAAATTCACATACATACACACAGTTGCCAAGTCTGGGGATAGAACACCTACCTAATTACTTTATCACACTACAACAGCACACAGTTACAGGATGCACTACGGAGATTACTGGTCTGTTATCTTCCTAGAGGTGTATTTCTAGGTGAGTGACATCAGCAGCCTTGCCAAACTTGAGTATATGAATTGTACGGGGTGTAAGTGGCCTAAAAAGCATTGCTCTCTACTCAGTCAAACACAAACACAGTTGCCAAGTCTGGGGTTAGAATACCAACCTTACTACTTTATCACACTACAGCAGTACGCAGTGACAGGACGCGCTACGGAGATTACTGGGCTATTGTTTCCCCAGAGGTGTATTTCTAGGTGAGTGACATCAGTAGCATTGCCAAAGTTTAGTAAATAAATTCTACAGGGGTGTGAGTAACCTAAAAAGCATTGCTCTCTACTCAGTTAGACACACACACAGATTCACACACAAACACACAGTTGCCAGGTCTGGGGTTAGAACACCTACCTAACTACTTTATTACACTACAGCACTATGCAGTTACAGGGTGTGCTACAGAGATTACTGGACTATCCTTTCCCCAGAGGTGTATTTCTAGGTGGGTGACATCAGCAGCCTTGCCAAAGTTGTGTATATGGATTGTACGGAGTGTGAGTAGCCTAAAAAGCATTTCTTTCTACACAGTCAGAGAGAGAGAGAGAGACACGCACACAAACACACATTCATGCAATTGCCAAGTCTGAGGTTAGAACTACTACCTAACTAGTTTATCACTACAACAGTACATGGTTATGGGACACGTCATGGGGATTACTGAGCTACAGCTCTCACAAAGGTGTATTTCACATTGGATGACCACAGCAGGCTTGTCATGATACTGCTATGAGGAGGGCGGTGTGTGCATGGGCTGTAACCCCTTTCATGTAGGGGTTGATATGCTGCATGTGGGAACACATGGGGTCATATGCCACAGGAATGTGTATACAGCTACTAGGTGACTACTTCCTTGTACAGTCATGTTGCACAGCTGGCACGTGCAACATGCTGTCATGCTGACAGATACTGGTGGCTAGTATCTGCAGTGAGTGACACCTGCACCTCATGTGTTTGGGGCTCTTTGGCTGTGTGCTGGGTGGGACAGGCCCAGATGGCTTCTTGTCACAGTCACCCTCTTCCACACATCTATGTCCATCTACCTTTGACTTATTATAGTGTGTTGTCCTTACATATATGTCTGTATTCCTATCTACTGTGTGTGCAAGGCAGGAGTGGTGCATACTGACATGTGTCTCCACTAAGAACTGCAACTGCCAGATATGTCTGGTCCACTGGTGTTTGCTGACATGGTCTTCATATGTTTACGTGTGTGAGCATGCCTAGTATGACCTTTCAGTATGTTGTTGACTGACATTGCCTTTATTCCTCTAAGTGTGTGAGCATGCCCACTATGGCCATCTATATTGCATGTGCGGATCAAGTCCAGGTAGTTTGCACTGTGGTGCTGACCTTTGTGTTGTACACCAACAGGTAGCATGCTGTGTCTGCAGGGTATACATCAGTCATTTGGCATTGACTTTTGCTACATTTCTGCATAGCGGGGGGGATACCTGACTGTTTCTACATTTCTATACAAGGGGGGCACACCTGACTGTTACTATAAGAGTATGTAGGATGGTGGGGCACACCTGACACTTCTACACATTTTCTAGGACTGTACTAGTATGTCGGGTACACCATTTCAGTCTGTAGTCTTACCTATTGTGCTGGCTAGAGGCATACCAGTGTACTACAGATCTTAGCTTTAACTACCTACATATTAGTTTCTGATTTCCTAGCCTTCACAACTTACATCCAACTGCCTGGCTTGCTGTAGTCTGTCTGTGTAAGCCTGGGGGAGGGGTTAACCATAGGGCTCATTCAGAGGCCATAGTACAGCATTTGTTTGTGTTTGTCTACATCTATCCTGCTGGCTGTAACTGTTGTTGGGTATGTCCTCCCCAACTGGCATGTGTGAGTCACTTACCTTGTGGGTGTCCCAGTATTGAGGGTGGTGCTGCAGGGCTGCTTTATGTTGTATGCACATAGTACACTCCCTATACATGGTTGAGCACAGGTAGTAGTGTCATGTTTGGCATCCCTTTTACTGTATGTATGAGTCGGAGAGAGGTGTCATTCCTTGGGTCCCTACTGTGTCAGTGCATGTGCTATGTGTTGGCTCTTTGCCAAGTCCAGGGCATACTGGGCATGCCTCCTTCTGCCTACTGGGACAGGCTCAGGTTGTTCCTCCTCCGAGTCACTCTGCACCTGTGCAGGCTTTGGCACTGGTGGGGGGCTATGTGGTCCTGCCCCATGCTGTTCCTGCTGCAGCTGTTTCCACAGGATCATATTGAGTAGCATGGCACACACAAGGACAATTTGGGTACATGTAGTTGGTGAGTACAGCAAGGGTCCACCGGATGTGTCCAGGCACCGCAACCATGACTTGACCATCCCAAACACATGCTCTATTATGATTTGTGTTTGTGCATGTGCCTCATTATGGAGTTCTTGTTCGGGTATGTGTGCATTTCTGATGGGTGTCATCAGCCATGGCTCCAGTGCATATCCAGCATCCCCCACCAGGTGACTGTGTGGGATGTCTCCATTGGCAAATGTCTGGTATAGCTGCATCAGATGCTAGATGTGGGAATCGTGGTAGCTTCCAGGGCAGCCAGCACACACATTCATTATTATGCCCTGGGCATCGCACATGACCTGCAGTTGATGGAGGGGAAGCACTTGCAGTTGCTTTAGACCCTACCCCACTCGACTGGTGGTGCTTTAATGCATATGGGCATACAGTCTATTGCACCCACTACCTCAGGGTATTCTGCTATTTGGTGGAAGAGACGCATATTGCTGGCCAATGCCTCATGGGTGATGGGGAAATATATGTGTTCACCAACATGTGCCGACATGGCATCCACGAACTGGTGGAGTACCCTGGATGCTGATGCCTGTGAAATCCCCATCATATCCCCAATTGGCCTTTGGAAGGTATCTGTAGCCAGTATTCGTAGGCCTACACATACCTTGGTATCCACTGGGATGGGTTCCCCTCTGTTAGTTCTGTATGTGAGGCATGGTCGGCACAGCTCAACAATTTGCTGTAGGAGGTCCCTGTCCACCCTATAGTGCTCCACTATCTCCAGCTCATGTAGCCCTTGGTAGGTTACCCTGGGTCTGTACACTCTTTTCTGTCTCCTTACTGTGGGTTGCTCAGCAACATTCACATCCTCACCACCCTCAGCCTTTTGCACATGCTGGTTTATGATAGCAAAAGCAGCCCCTAACATTTTTTCTCTTGCTTTCATTTTGTAAAATTTCCCCATCTGTATACACCAGTGATGCAGAGGTTTTGGGAAAAACAAGGGGAAAAGGTGTTTGCATAGTTTATAGTGATGTGCTGGGCTGGGCTGCAACCTGTGTAATTGGCTGTTTCTGATACATTTCACCTGTCAGCTAAGCTAGTTATCCTTTATTACCTTCCTACTGCTGTTTTCCCTTCCCATTGCCTCCCTGTTTAAGCGTGTGTGTGTGCCGCACAAATGGAGTGCTCAAATGTGCACAGAGCTGCTATTTCCTAGTTTAACTTCCTTTTTCTTCCTATAAAACCTGGTGCAAGGCATGCACACCCACTTACACTTTGTATAGAGTGCTAGGCAGTTTGGACACACCTCTAGCTTAGCTATGCTAAGCTAGAAGCAGTCCCAAGCCACAGGGCTCCAATCCACTTATAGTATGCCTGATACCCCCCATGATGTCACCTATATCCTAGTCTTGCACCCAGCTATTTATGGTATTACACTCTTGGGACCTGCTTCACACCCTTCACTATCCTTCCCCTCATTTGCATTGGATTGCCTGCTAATGCATAGTTACATGTCCTACACTGAGCCTCCCCCCTTAGCAACCATTAATCACTGGCCAGGTTGTCTTATGCCTGCCATTGACTTGCATGGCAGAATACTGCTTTTAGTTAGAATGCTCATTATAAGTTTATTTTTTTATATTCCCTCCGATCCCATTTGCGTCACTGACATATGTTTAAACAGCCATGATCGGCGAAAAAAAATAAACGTTGATTTTTTTAGTTTTGAAACAGTTTGCAATGCCAATGGCCTTCTACTTGGCCATTGGCATGCTTCCTCAATGATACGCAGCCTTTATTTGGAGCTGTCATAGCTCTGTTTTGTAGTTTGCAGAAATGTACTCGGTTACTAACCGAGTACATTTCTGCAGACTGGGCTCATCCTGCACTGCCAGCTGCCAGCTTCCTGGATCACAAATTACCCTCATTTGCATGGTTTCCACCTGCAAAGGAGGGTGATTTGCATACAGGGGCTCGGTCTGTGCAGGATTAACCTAAGAGCTCACATGCACGTCCCGGGAGCTCATTCCTGGATCGCACTTCGACCATATTGCCAAAAATAGCTCTTAGACTAATCATGCATGCTATAAAGGGCTTCATAAATCCAGGAGGGTAGTCTCCCAGTGGGTAATGAAATACAAAAGATTTAAGTCGCTTTTAAAATCATTATTGTAATAATCAAAACAAATAAAATGTTCTAAACAATGCAGTATTCACAACTAACATCATACAAATATAAATGCATGAAATTATGAAACCAAAACATAAGACTTAGCAAACAGGAGAAAATTAACAAAAACTGAAAAGAAGAAAAGCAGGAATTTAGTGCCACTAACACCATCATTCATATTAAGGATAGTTTTGAAAACATTCAAATGTTAACGTTAATATCTCTCCCTCTACAACAGATAAAAATAGATTTCAAGAATTCACATTTTACTACACCAAAGTTACTCCCTAAGGATGCCACACATTAAAAAAAAATACATAATGAAAAATCTTACAGTAGCAGAGGCTTTACATTCCAATAATCCATGTGACAAATCTTTCAGTATAACTTTGCCACATTAACAAGGGTCCAAATAAATCAACCTCCGGATTCTCTATGCCTTGCACAGCATGCAGGATCAGTGCAGGAGCTCTAGCAGGCAATATGTCTGCCATGCAATCCAGAAACAGCCTGTAGGGGCGTGCACAAGAGGTCCTGCATAGACTAAGCCCCTGTATGCAAATCACCCCATTTGCATGAGAAATCCACACAAATGAGGTAAAATTGTGATCCAGGAAGCTTGCAACCGGCCGTGCAGGGCTAGTGCAATCTGCAGAAATGTACACGGTTAGTAACCAAGTACATTTCTGCAAAATCCAAAACTGAGCGATGTCAGCTCCAAATGTTGTTGTATCTTTTGGCTTTTAGGTTAGGGGTCACCACAGCAGAACTCCGGTCCGCTAATGATTGGCAGTAGATTTTTACGTACCTTGTTGCCAGCCCTCATGTACAACCTTCAAATGAAGGTACGCCCACTCACGCATGTCTCCACACAGAAGACGCTTTAGCTAAGAATCGAACAGTACAACATCTTACTAAGGCTGCATATCAGTTAGGAAGCATGTCAATGGCCAAGTATAAGGCCACTGACATTGCAAATAGCCAAAAAAATTTTAAAAAAATCAACTTTTTTTTTTTTTTTTTTTAGCCGATCTCGGCTTTTTAAGCATAGGGCAGCGGTGCGCAAATGGGATCGGGGGGATAACAAAATAAACCTAAATTAAGAATTCTAACTAAAATCACTATTCTGCTATGCAAGTCAATGGCAGGCAGAAGACAACATGGCCAGTGAGTATTGGTTGCTAATGGGAGAGGCTCAGTGTGAGACATGTAACTATAAATTAGCAGGCAATCCTATGCAAATGAGGGGAATGATAGTGAATCCCAGTTTTCCCCAGCATGTTAGTCAGGTCCCAACAGTGTAAGAGTAGGAATAGTTTTGTGCAAGCGTAGGAGTTAGCTGACATCATGGGGGGTGTCAGGTATACTGTAAGTGGATTGGAGCCCTGTGGCTTGGGTTTGCTCCTAGCTTAGCACAGCTAAGCTACGGGTTGTGTCTGAATCTGCCTAGCACTTTTTACATTGCCTAAGTGGGTGTGCGCACTGGGCACCTGGTTTTAAAGGAAGAAAAAAAAAAGTTCAACTAGGAAATAGCACCACTGTGCACATTTGAGCACTCTGTTTGTGCGACATGCCCCCGGCTTAAACAGGAAGGCAATGGGAAGGGAAAACAGCAGTAGGAAGGTAACCAAGGAGAACCAGCATAGCTGGCAGGTGAAATGTATCAGAATCAGCCAGTTACACAGGCAGCAGACCAGCCAGCCCAGAACATTACTATAAACTATGCAAACACCTTCCCCTCTGTTTTTTCCCACACTCTACACTACCGGTGTAAATAAGCGGGAAACTTTTAACACTCACAGCAGCAAAATGATAGGGGCTGCAATAGCTATCATACAACAACTTGTGGAAGAGGCTGAGGGTGGTGAGGATGTGAATGCTGTCAACAAACCCACAATGAGGAGACGGAGAAGAGTGTACAGACCCATGGTAACCTACCAGGGGCTACATGAGCTGGAGATAATGGAGCGCTATAGGGTGGACAGGGACCTCCTACAGCAAATTGTTGAGCTGTGCCGGCCATGCCTCACCCACAGAACTAACAGAGGGGAACCCATCCCAGTGGATACCAAGGTATGTGTAGGCCTAAGAATACTAGCTGCAGTTCCTTCCAAAGGCCAACTGGGGATATGATGGGGATCTCATAGGCATCATCATCCAGGGTATTCCACCAGTTCCTGGATGCCATTCCAGCACATGTCAGTGAGCACGTATATTTCCCCAACACCTGTGAGGCATTGATCAGCAATATGCAACTGTTCCACCAAATAGCAGAATACCCTGAGGTAGTGGGTGCTATACACTACATGCACATACGCATCAAAGCACCACCTGTTGAGCGGGGTAGCATCCACATCAACTGCAAGGGCTTCCCCTCCATCAACTGACAGGTTGTGTGCGATGTCCAGGGCATAATAATGAATGTGTGTGCTGGCTGATCTGGAAGCTATCACAATTCCCACATCTGGCATCTGATGCAGCTGTACCACAGATTTGCCAATGGGGACATCCCTCACGGTTACCTAGTGGGGGATGCTTGATATGCACTGGAGCTGTGGCTGATGACATCCATCAGAAATGCACACACACATGAACACGAACTCCATAATGAGGCACACACACAGACCAGAATTATAGTAGAGTGTGTGTTTGGGATGCTAAAGTCATGGTTCCAGTGCCTGGACACATCTGGTGGAGCCTTGTAGTACTCACCAGTTACATGTACCCAAATTGTCCTCATATGTGCCATGCTACACTATATGATCCTGTGGAAACAGCTGCAGCAGGAACAGCATGGGGCAGACCACACAGCCTCAACCATTGCCAAGGCCTGCACAGGAGCAGAGTGATTTGGGGAAGGAACAACCTGAGCCTGCCCCTGTTGGCATAAGGAGGTGTGCCCAGTATGCCCTGGCCTTGGCAAAGAGGCAATGCATAGCACATACACTGACACAGGAGGTACCCAGGGAATAACATCTGTCTCTGACTCTCACATACAGCAAAACATTACACTACCTATGCTCAACCATGTGTAGGGAGTGTACTATGTGCATCCGACTTAGTCAGCCCTGCAGCACCACTCTCAATACTGAGACACCCACAAGGTAAGTGACTCACACATGCCAGTCATGGGGGGTTAACATACCCAACAACAGCCACAGCCAGCAGGACAGGTGTAAACAAACACAAACAAAGGCCATGCTATGGCCTCTAAATGATGCCTATGGGTAACCCCCCCCCAGGCCTACACAGACAGACTACAGAAGGTCAGGCAGTTGGACAATAGTTCTGAAGGGTAGGAAGTACGAAACTAATATGTAGCTAAATCAAAGCTAAGATCTGTAGTACACTGGTATGCCTCTAGCCAGCATGATAGGTAAGAATACAGAATGAAATGGAGTACCAGACATACCAGTGCAATCATAGCAAATATGTACAAGTGTCAGGTGTGCCCCCTCATCCTATGTAGAAATTTAGTAACATTCAGGTGTGCCCTCCAATCATGTGTAGAAATGTAGAAATAGTCAGGTGAGCCCACCCATCCTACGTAGAAATGTAGTAACATTCAGATGTGCCCCCACAATCATGTGTAGAAATGTAGAAATAGTCAGGTTTGCCCCACCCCATCCTACGTAGAAATGTAGTAACAGTCAGGTGTGCCCCCCAATCCTGTATAGAAATGTAGAAATAGTCAGGTGTGCCCCCCCATCGTATGTATAAATGTAGTAATAGTCAATGCCAAATGATCGACTTATACCCTGCAGAAACAGTATGCTACCTGTAGGTGTACAACACAATATTCGGCACTGCAGTACAAACTATCTGGACTCGTTCCACAAATTCAATACAGATGGGCATACTGGGCATGCTCACACACTTAGAGAAATGAAGGCAATGTCAGTCAACAACATACTGAAAGGTCATACTGGGTGTACTCACACACTTAAACACATGAAGGCCATGTCTGCAAACACCAGTGGACCAGACATATCTGGCAGTCGCAGATGTTAGCGCAGACACTCCTCAGTATGCACCACACATGCTTTGCACACACAGTGGATAGGAATAGGGACATATATCTAAGGACAACACACTATAATAAGCCAAAGGTAGACATACATGGATGTGTGGAAGAGGGTGACTGTGACAAGGAGCCACCCAGGCTTGTCCCAACCAGCACACAGCCAAAGGGCCACAACCACATGAGGTTCAGATGTCATTCACTGTAGATACTAGCCACTGGTATCTGTCAGTATTACAGACTATGTGGTGTATGTGCTAGCTGTGTAACATGACTGTACAAGGAAGTAATCATCTAGCAGCTGTATACACATACCTGTGAAACATGACCCTGTGTGTGCCAGCATGTGGTGTGTCAACCTCTAGATGAATGGGTTATGCACCATGCACACACACTGCCCTCCCCATAGCCCTACTATGACAAGCCTGCTGAGGTAATCCACTGTGAAATACACCTTTGGGAGAGTTGTAGCCCAGTAATCTCTGTGGTGTGTCCCATAACTGCGTACTGCTGTAGTGTGATAAACTAGTTAGGTAGGAATTCCAATCCCAGCCATGGCAACTGTGTGTGTGTGTGTGTGTGTGTGTGTGTGTGTGTGTGTGTGTGTGTGTGTGTGTGTGTGTGTGTGTGTGTGTGTGTGTGCTGTGTAGAGAGCAATGCTTTTTAGGGTAGTCACACTCCCTACAACTCAAATGCTCTACTTTGGTAAGGCTGCAGATGCCATACACCTAGAAATACATCTCTGTGAAGGTTATAGCCCAATAATCTCTGTAGCGCATCCTATAACTGCATACTGCTATAGTGTGCTAAATTAGGTAGGAGTTCTAATCCCAGACTTGCCAAGTGTGTGTGTGTGTGTGTGTGTGTGTGTGTGTGTGTGTGTGTGTGTGTGTGTGTGTGTGTGTGTGTGATTGTGTGTGTGTCTGTCTCTGACTCTGTCTGTGTAGACAGCAATGCTTTTTAGGGTAGTTACACTCCCTACAATTCAAATGCTCTACTTTGGCAAGGCTGCTGATGTCGTCCACCTAGAAATACACCTCTGGGAAGATTTAGCCCACTAATCTCCATAGTGCGTCCTATAACTGCATACTGCTGTAGTGTGATAAATTAGTTGTGTAGGAGTTCTAATCCAAAACTTGGCAAGTGTTTGTGTGTATGTCTGTCTGACTGACTCTGTCTGTTTAGAGCACAATGCTTTTTAGGGTAATCACACTCCCTACAATTTAAATGCTCTACTTTGGCAAGGCTGGTGATGTCATCCACCTAGGAATACACCTATGGTAAGGCTGTAGCCCAGTAATCTCCATAGCATGTGCTATAAATGTGTACCACTGTAGTGTGATAGAATAGTTAGGTAGGAGTTCTACTCCGAGACTTGGCAATTGTGTGTGTGTGTGTGTGTGTGTGTGTGTGTGTGTGTGTGTGTGTGTGTGTGTGTGTGTGTGTGTGTGTGTGTGTGTGAGTGTGTATGCTTTTATGTTTGTGTAGGGAGCAATGTATTTTAGGCTAGTCCCTACAATTCAAATGCCCTACTTTGGCAATCCTGTTGTTGTCATTCACTGTGAAATACACCTTTGGGGAAGGGGCACTCCAGTAATCCCCATGGTGCATCCTATAACAGCATTATGCTGTAGTGTGATATAGACCACTGGTAGGGGTACTATCTTCACACATGGCAGCTGTGGATGTTTTGTGTGTGTTTCTATGTTTGTGTAGGGAGCAATGCATTTTAGGCTAGCCACACTCACTACAATTCAAATGCCCTCCTTGGGCATCCCTGCTGATATCATTCACTGTGAAATACACCTTTGGGGAAGGGGAACTCCAGTAATCTCCGTGGCACATCGTATAACAGCATAGTGCTATAGTGTAATATACTAGTTAGGTAGGAATTCTTATCCCAGACAAGAAAGGTGTTTGTGTGTGAGTGTGTGTGTGTGTGTGTGTGTGTGTGTGTGTGTGTGTGTGTGTGTGTGTGTGTGTGTGTGTGTGTGTGTGTGTGTCTGTGTTTGTCATTCATATCCTTTGTGGTGGTGGTTGTGAATGTGTAACAACTGGGCTCAATGTGGAGAGGGTTTTGCAAAGTTCTTACTTATATGGTGGGCCACATATATATCATAAAGTCCACCATACAGGGATAACAGATGTGAAATAGCCAAGAGGCTGGGGTGCAAATCTATACCCCTAAATGTGACATCAATGCCAGCTGAACAACATTAGCAACTCTTGTATTACCCAGGGTACACTCTCAACTCATGTCTCATACACACACACACACACACACACACACACACACACACACACACACACACACATACACCCAGACACACACACACACACTTACCTAGGCAACAGTCGAACAGCTGCTATGTTGGTAGTACCATGCATGTTGCCCACTGATAGTAACCATGGTGTGATTGCAGTGGGCTACAGAGGGCATGGCACTCTGTCCATCAGTCCAATAGGCATGTACATGCTGACAGTGCACCTCCCCCGTGTTCCCCACTGGACACCTGCAACACCTGTGGTGCCATAAAATATGACCTACAAAGGACATAACATGCCTGAAACACAAGCCCTATATGAACACATGCCACTGACACCAGGGAATACCAGTATCATGCTATCAATGTAGGTGCAGGGCCAACCTGCTGTCCATGAACAGTTCCCACTACATGAGGCCAGGACTGGCACATCTGATGATAACGATCTGTATTCCCAACATGGACCAGACACCCCAGGTACAGTTCCAAATGTCACTGTACATGCATGTGGGAGGTGTGCCCATCCCAGACACTCTCCATATCATGGACGAAGGAACACGTACATGGCAAGCAATGCACAGCATTGGCCACATGCAATAGTCACCCAGGTGACTGGATGGTGAATACAATACCCACCTGTGTGAACAACTCCAGTCACTACACTCCTGAGCCACAAAGCAAACCATTGTCATGTGGCCTGATGCCAAGGTATACCCATCACCTAGCCTTGTATAGCCATCTGGCACCATCACCCATAACACACCCATGAAGCAGTGCACATATGCATATCAGTACTGGCAATCATGTCTGTGTGTATTGTGTATGATGCGTATGACCACATTCACACTCACTACAACCCCCATTGGCATACTGAAGCATGCTGTCTGATGTCAGACACCTCCACATACCCTTTGCAATAACCTCCGTATGACCCCTGTGGTGCATATGATACCTGCACAGTACTGTGTTGTGGCAATCTCACTAGTGATAAGTTGTATTCCTTGCCCTGCTAAGTGTGGCAATGTGTGTGCGTCCCTGTGAGAGTGTGGCTGTGTTGACGCTGACACCTGTTCATGCGGGCAGGCATGTGTACTACACCTACCACATAGCTACCATATCCCTGTTGCAGATGTCACTCACCATCTCATATATGTTCTGAGGGCTCCCCAACATGTAACCTATGTGGGGCATCCAATAACTGCATGGACATGTGATAGCACTACGTAGTCAATGAGGGTTTGATGCCCTGTACTGGTAGGTTTGTGACACAAACATGCATAAGTTTTACTCTTCCACCCCTCCCTGACTTTTCTGTGCCTCTGTCTGCCTCTCTTACTCCCTCTCTGGTGGCTGTGGAGACTTACACCTGCTTTGCTTAGCCAGCAGCATGTGTATTTTAAGTGATGCTCAGGATCAGCTGATGGTCTGCACAAATTGCAGCCCTCCTCTAACTGATTTCATGTGGAACAGCTATGGTAACATTCCCATAGCCAATTACATGGAAACAGACACCAATATCTAGGAACATCATGTTGGTGTTGGGCCTTTCATTCACTGTGAGCAGAAACTCAATCTGTTGTTTGGCAAACAGCATCTCAGATGGATTGGGGTTTACCTCTAACAGCATACGCAGGAGGGGGATATACCTGACCTGACTACAGACTGTACATGCTGCTATACTGCATTTGGAGTAATGTTGGTTTAACAGGGTGTGTGTGGTTATAGCTGCCCTACATGTTTACATACCTGCCATGTCAGTGCTATGTTTATGAGGGAACACCCATCTGTAGGCCCATCTGCAGACCCATCTGCAGACTGGCTAGTGTGTAGTGTGTGGTTTAGTGATAGTCATCATATTCCAGGGTTAGGTATAACAGCATACATAGCTATTCCCATTAACCCAGACACCAGATAAGGAACAGTTGCATAGCAAACAGAACACAAACATGCATATATGGGACCACAGTGGTAATAAGAACAGCATGCAGGTACATTGATGGCACCATGCCACCAATGTTGGAATAATTCAATATAACACATGCATGGGACCATCAAAATATTTATCAAACAATTGGACATTATCAGAACATAGGTGTTAGTACATACCAGTTGGGGTGGGTATGTTAATTATTGTTGGAGATATGGTGGGGAGGAGAGAATGATGTCAATTAACAACTACTATATTCCTGTAGTCCACATTACTTTCCTAGTCAGTGCTGTTATCTGTACTTTACAACTCTTACTACACTACCCTATAGCCTTAGTTTGGACAGTGATATGGCTGTAGTCATCGATACACATGAAACGTTTTTTCCTGCAGTATACACCTCTTACCTGGTATACCTGTGGAGGGAATGTTTGTTAACACTAACTGTTTCTACACATACTCCCAGATTACAGGTTGATAGTGTGCACATAGCTATCCAACTCTTTATGCACAGACTCTGGCCATGTGTTGACCACATGCTGGTGTGCCAGGACATATCTAGAATATTGCCCTCTTCTTCCACCTTTCGTGACCTGACGCACACATATACATGCTTTCCTACACAGTTATATTATGTAGCACAGTGTGGGTGACAGTGACCAGTGATACTTTATTATTCATAGAAACTGCAACACTCATAATTCCCTTCAATACCAGTGTGCACAGTACCTGTACAGGTTATAATGGTCTGTATTTCTCAGTACAGTGTTCGTATCCGACGTACCTGTGGGAGCAATGTTTGTTAGCATTACCTGACTGTTTCCACACAAGGTTCCAGATTACACATTAGTATTATACACATACATCTCACTCTGTTACTTTACACACTCTGATCACAGCTTGACAACATAGGAGTGTAGATAGGACATACTTGAAATATTACTTTCCTTACAGGTTTGTGTGGTTGCTACAGTGACAGGTGTGTTCTCATAGATGCTCGACAATCACTTGCATTCCCTGTTTGCTGGCTAAATATCTGGGATCATCCCACAGACATGCCAGGGGGACAGGGGGACAGGCAGCAGATATGGGCCCATATACTGGACATTCTGGCCTCATCTGTACAGTTGTGCGGTGTGATTCTGTATGCAGCCTTATTCCACTCCCAGGATTCAGACCACAGCTGTGTCTGCTACAGCTTAAACACTGTCCATCACAGTTGTCTCTGCTATATAGGTATTGCTGTATATTTCCTATTTGCTTTCTGTCTTATTAATCCCTTGTGCTTTTGCATTCTGACCTTGTATTACAACAATGTTATACAGATTTCCTAGATAGTTATAAGTTGTAGGACAGTGTGGGCAACAGTGATGTGTAATACCTCATTATTCAGAGCAACTGCATATCATTCTTGTATTTCTGTCACAGTGTTGACACTGACAGACCTGCAGGAGGAATGTTTATTAGCACTACCTGAATGTTCCCACACATAGTACCAGATTCCACATTACTTTTATGCACATACATCTCACTCTGTTACTGTACACACTCTGACCACAGCTTGACAAGTTGGGATGTAAATGGGACATACATGGCTTCTTAGTCATATAAGGTATTGGGGAGCTGCTAGTGTGCCAGCTTTGTTCTCATACCTATGTGTCAATCAGTTGTATTTCCTGCTTGCTGCCTATATGTCTGGGATCATCCCACTGATTTCCCATGGGGACAGGTTGATAGACAACAGATATGGGACACTTTAATAGACATTCTGGACATATCTGCACAGTTGTGAGGTATGATTCTGTATGCAGAGTACTACCACTGGCAGGATTCATACTGTGGCTGTGTATGCTAAACAAAACTACCGTTCACATCTCAGTTGCATGTGCTATTCGGTTTTTGTTGTCTGCATTTTCCCTGTTTACTGTCTATGTGTCTCTCAGTTGTACTAAATGGCCTCTGGGGATTACACCTGTCATATACAGGCATTCCTATGCATTCAAGTTATGGTGCACGGTATGGGTAACAGTGCTTAATACAACAGTACTATTACATGATTGCAAATCTACATTACCATATGTTACCAGGATATACACATGCAGTCCAGAAGTTAGACCTGTTTTGTCAGGCTATTACACTTTTATTGACATACAAACAATATGAGACTCTTCCTGCCATATTGTCTAGTGTATGCAGTACTTGCTTTGAACAATACAGGTTTTATACAGGCAATTAATTTATTACTACTTTTATTTTATTTCATATGACAGTAAATGCATGAGTATTACTGACCTGTCTCATGTCGCAACCTCACCAGGCAAATGATGTGGGCCTCCTGGTTCTTGGCCTGCTCCATTGCAGCTGTGGGGGAAATAAGAGGAATATTTAGCCATACCTATCCATGATATACCTAAGCTGGCAATTATTACACACATACTGGGGTGATACACACGGCTGGAACATCCCCTGCCACTCTAGCTTCTTGGAGCGACTCCTCCAAGAGATCCCCCTTACGTCGCTTCAGGTTGGCATAGTGGTGCCTGACCTGCTCACCAGTTCGGGGTATGCCAGTGGCACTGGTGAGGTCCCGGGTGAGACGGTCCTAGGCCTTTGTCTTATATTGGGAGCCCTGGTACTGGCTCTGCAGCAGTCTCTGATCATGGTCTTTGACAAGTAAGTCTTGCTATGACCTTGGACTCCTGGATGCACCAGCGCTGCGCCCGAAAGTACACACCTTCTCCCCTTACTGCCATAGTGCCTGCAAGGGGAAGCTACAACCAGTTATGCAATATATTCCAGCCTCTTGGGTTTAAGTACGGCTGATTTCCTGCACTTTTCTGTGATTGGCTGGTTTTGAAAGGGCTAAGCTATGGGCAAACCTGTTTAACTAAGGTTGGCATTGTTTAAAGGGGTATACCGACTGGACACAATTAGTTAGGTGGTCTACACATTGCTTACACCTCCTAAGCTGGCCTGTGCAATGCTTAGTATTGCTTACATTAGACTTTGCATTATATTTCCTTTTTGGCATTGATTTCTTATTCATTACATCTTATATATCTGCCTGGTATCCATGATTAATGTGTACGTACACTCTATGGGGTCCTTTTATTGGGGACTTCAACACTCTAATACAATTACACCTCACTTCTGGGCTTACTGCTGTACTCCAGTTGATATATTTACGTTATTTAGTGGGTTATGGAACATATACTGCAGTGGTGGTGCTGCGGTAGCGTTGTCGCCTCACAGTAAGATGTTGTCCTGTTCGATTCTCAGCTAGAGCATCTTCTGTGTGGAGACAAGCGTGAATGGGTGTACCTTCGTTGAAGGTTGTGCGTCAGGGCTGGCAACTCGGCACGTAAAAATCTACTGCCAATCATTAACGGACGGGAGTTCCGCTGTGGCGACCCCTAACTGGGAAAAGCCGAAAGACACACAGTGGGTTATGGAACATATGACTGTATAAAGATTCCTCTCACAGGTTCAGTTTAGTTTTACTATGGTGAGGACTTGTTTGCTGATACCTCATTCTTCTGTCCTTCTGTGATGGCTTGGTGGTTGACTACTGTGACTACGGTGTATAGGGTCATGGGTTCAAGACCTGTCTGGCTGTTTATTTTGTTGATGGGCAGAACAAGGGCCATTGGATTCAGAGTGATTAAGGCACTTTTGAGCAGTTGTAAGCTGGTTTGCGTGACGGTAAGCACTGCTAACCTACCATTACATCTGCTCACAGAGAGTTAGCTTTAGAATTGCTTAACCAGTGTAGGCATTGCTTACCACTGCACAAATGGGCTTAAGCCCGCTTGCTAGTGCTTAAATATGCTTACTACTGCTTATCTGTGCTTAAACCTGCTTACTAGTGCCTTATTCATTATGACACTGACACCTCACATGTGCATTTACTGCAGTACTCCAGTTCATGAAAATATGTTATTTAGTGGGTTATGCAACATAAATATTACTCATAACATGCTTTGCCATGAAAAATGGAATCTGCTGCAGTGGGACTCAAACCAGGAATACCTGCTTGCAAGGCAAATGTTCTGCCCGCTATTCTATTGCTATGTTGCTTCATTGGCATATATCTTCCTTGTTATCCTCTTCAACCATTTTAGCTGCATTAACCATAGTTAAGCAATAAGCACATTCGCGCACCTATGGTTAGCTTTAATCAGAATTTAAAAAAAGAAAAAAAGGGCTTCTTCATTTTATTTATGTATACTGTTGCTGTACATGAGGAGGACTGTTGGTGGGGATATGCGGTCACCTATGTGCGGTCCCGCTCATTTCATACCCCTTTCTGCTGTTCTTCATTGCGGGGGCCTGTATATTCTGAGAGCTCTGCTCTCAGACACACCCCCTGCACTCTTCCATGCTCCGTGTAAGCCTAGGAGCTCAGGCAGTGCACCTCATTACTATGCATGGTGTGCTGCTGTCCTGCTCCTAAATGGTCGCCTCCGTGCAGGACTAAACTAGTCTTGCACAGAGGAATAGTAAATCTGGGGGCAACTCTTTATTTAACTAGTATCGCCATATATTATTATTGAATAATTCATATTTGAATATCAAATACAAAAATGGCATTCGTACAATGTTTTGAAATGTATATGAGCCTTATGGAAGGGGGGGCATATATTGATAAAATCATGTTATATTGGTTAGGCTTGTTAAGGCTCTTAAGCCATTAGCCTAGTAATCTCCTATGAACCTACTACCCAAGAAGCAATGAATGAAGAATGGAGTTATAGACCATTGACATTATGGCTTTTTTTCTTTATCTTGTGCACAGTATGTTCACATAGTTTATTTTCTTTATGTTGTGATTTTATATACCGAATAGATATGTATGCATTCTTTCCACTATCTTTTTAAACCTTTGCTGGTATAAGCTTCCTTCCTTCCTTCCTTCCATATAAAATGCATAATAAAATCCATTGGTGTCCGAGTTAACATAATCCATTTATTAACAAGACTATAGTCTGTAAGTGTCATTACTTGGAATGACTCAAATTCCCATTGTAAATAATGTTTGGGATAAGACTTATACAATTTTAGTTTTAACAAGTTTTAAAATAAAGAATAACAGTTTGGTTTATCAGGTCAATATTTTTCCAGCCAGGCGCTAAATATCCACTACATATAGATATTTTGCATGATCTGTTGCCTAATCAGTTCACACAGGAGTACTGGTTTACTATCATGTTTTCAAATGACAATTGGATGTTCTTTAGAATTGTGAATGTCAGATTGTCATTCACTAAATGTACAATGAATTGAAATTTTGAACACACTTATGCGAATGCAATAGTGCATTTGGCTATAAGAGTTCATGGTACAGTGAGGTTTGAAAATTCATCCATATCCCCACTGTAGTGCAATCTCAGAGTTGGAATATATTGTCAGCAGGGGGTGTGGGGTGCACAGGGGCTTGCCCCCCCGCAAAAACATGATAAGTTGTACAGGAATGTCATTTATATGAGCTCCTATACATATATCACGTGATGTTATTGAAGACATGTCAAATCTGTTGTGTCGATCAGCTGATTTGACATTGTAATGTGTTTGTGATTCTGCTTTCGATGGTTTACTTTGAAATTGTGAACAGAAAGTGTTTTGCCTTTCGCAATTTTGATAGTAAATCAAGAGTACTAGAGAATGTATACAAAATGTTTAACATAGGCTAATAGACCATTCAAAACCATAACAAGAACAAGCAGCTAAATCCTCTTGTGTCCTCTATAGCCTTTCCATTTTTGAATATTTATACCTACATTTTTATGCATGTACAACAACACATTTGCATCTACACATTTCTTTCTGCTAGTTTACTTTCAAAAACTATTAATTTTATTCCTTTTTCAGACAGAGAAACACTGCAATGTTAAGTTGTCTATCTCGCCTTCATTCTTGCTGGATGGGTTCGGAGCCGACCTCGGCTCTGACTCGGCCAACCTAAAAGCTCGAGAGTTGGTTCCACTGGCTCGAGGCTCCCCCTATATCCCACAATGCTAGGCGTGAGTTACCTCAGATCTCGTTTGCCGCTACAGCGATCGAGGTGTGTTTTCTACCGGCTCCAGGTTAGTGAAAGTTAGACTAGTTTAAATTCTTTAGACTTAGGCTAGCTCTGTGTATTTTCTTTCCCTTTAGTGTAGTGGACTTATTATCCCTTCTACCTTTTATCCAGCCCCCTTTTTTTCTAAAGAACTTATAGTTCTTTCCCTAAGGCCTTCAGGCCCTTCAATCCCTATCCTTAGGGTGTGTATGTGTTTAATTAGGGAGTTCTATTTAACTTACCCTTAGTTTAAATAATTCCCTTTGAACCCTATTAGTGTAATCTGTGTGTGTGTGTTTTCTGTGTGTGATTACACTTCGGTTCCTTGAATATGTCCAAGGATACAAAGGTCTCAGGCTTCAAGAAGTGTGACTCGTGCTGTCAGAAAATGTCTCTGACAGATGGTCACACTTTTTGTGTGTATTGCCTGGGACCTTTACACCTTTACACCTGCAGGACTCTTGTGCTGTATGCCATGGCTTCAGCCCTAGAGTCCTGCAGGAGAGAAAAAAATAAACTCATCTTAAGGGGTTTAATTAAGCCTGAAGGTTCCCTTTCTGTGTCATCGGGGAAACCTTCTAAGGCTTCTAAGACCTCGGCTCCAGCTTCAGAGTCGAGGCCTAAGGCTTCGAAGCCTACTGCTTCATCGGCTCCGGCTGGAGCCGATGAGTCTTTGACTGCAGTATCCGTGGTTTCCTCGGCTCCGGCTGGAGCCGAGGCATTAGAGATTCCTGGGTCGGCTCTGATCAGACCATCGGAGCCGACATCTAGAAAGAGATCGAGGTCACCGTCCCTTGGCTCTGTTCATTCGGCTCCAGCGTCTCCCCTGCTGTCTGAACGGAGCCATAGATCTCACTCCTCCAGGTCATCGAGGCTCGGATCACGACCTCCAGAGGGTAGTGAGTAGACTTTTGAAGTCCGAGGCACTGGCCCAAATGCTCCAGAGTCCGACTCATCAGTCGATGCCTCAACTTGTTCCATTAAATATTCCTCCTCCGACTCCTTTGAGCTCGGAGCCGGGCGCCTCGGGACCGAGACTGTGGTAGCGTCGGAGCCGATACATTTGTCTTCGGCTCCGTCGCCGGCTCCGATTTCTTCTTTGAGGAATCACGGCGCGGCTTCCTCGTCGGCTCGAGGGTGAGTGGCATCGGACCCTTGTCCGACCCCCCTCTCCCTCTCGGTGCTTCGGCGCTGGTGAGTTCGGCTCCGACATCGGCCTCGGAGCCATCTCTGTCGGTGCCAAGGGAGGTTCTCAGCTTCTCGGAACGGGGACCTCTGGCTCTGCCTGACAGGGGTGCATTCGAGGTCATGTTCGACTCCACAGTCGGCTCCGTCAGCCCCTCCCACTTCGGTGCCTTTGGTTATGTCGACTCACTCCCTCATCCCAGACCGCAGAGAGCAAGCTCCTCAAGAATCCCCTGTGGGGATCTCATCCTCTTCCGAGGCCTCTCCTGAATTGGCAGGGGAGCCCCCTAGGAAGAGAAAGTGTAAGAGGAAGCACATAGACTCACCTGAGTCTGTCACCTCTGACACAGATTTAGAGGATTCCGAGGGTTCCCCACGTTCCCCTTCTGAAGATGTCTCTTCGCAGACATTCTAGAGATCCTGAAACAGAGGGAAATTGGCCAGCCCTTAAACCTTCGGAGGATGAATCGGTGTATCTTGAGGGCTCTGGCTCTCGCCCTTCCGCCTCCTGGGTGTCCCCCTTTGATCCCCTCATGCAGGTGGTTGCAAAGAAGGCCTGGACGGCTCCTGATTCAGTGGACCCTATCCCCAGGAGACCCTCCAAATTTATAACAGCACCAACTGACAAGCAATTTCTCACAAAAGGTGTTTCTGTGGATGCTATGGTGGTAGCTGCTGCCACCAAGAAGGAACTAGCTGATCCTTCAGTGCCTGTTCATCCCCCTAACAAAGAATCTAGGTCTATGGACAGGTACGGGAAGCGGATGTTCTCGTCAGCGACCTTTGCTATGCGTTCGCTGAACTACCTATGCCATTTTACTCGTCTTCAAAGAGACTTGATCAAAGAAGCGAGTGACATGTTGAAGGATCCTACGGCTGCAGGTTTTCAAGACAAGATGAACACTCAGCTGGCTGAACTCCATAGCTAACTCCTCCATGCGCCTCCTTTCTTATGCGGCTGATGGAGCGAGCAGGGCCGCAGGGACAGGTGTGGCCTTACGCAGGCATGCCTGGATGCGGCTATGCAACTTTGCGGACCCCTTTAAAACGTCTTTCACTAATTCCCCGTTTGATGGATCATGTCTCTTTGGTCCTCAAGTGAAAGAAACCTTGACTAGGTGCGAGACAGATGGCAAGACTCTTTCTGCCGTCGGAGTCCGTTTTTCTACTCCTTCTAGGCCTTACCCCAAAGGCCAGAAAAGTGGGAAAATGTGGTTCCGCAAACAATCTCAAGGGACTTCGCCTGACGCACAAAGTCGTTTCCCCACCAGAGGCAGAGGGGGGAACAACAATGGTAGACGTCGCCCTAGAGGCAGGGGTGGTCCGCAGAACCAGGGCAATCGGGAAGTCTTCTCTGATAAGCCCTTTCAGCATCCCTGAGGTGTTGCCCGACTGCCCACCTTCGGAGGCAGTCGGGGGAAGATTGTCACTGTACCCAGAAGCCTGGCTATCCCTGACTCAAGACAAATGGGTACAGTCCATCATTTCCGAAGGCTATTCCATTCCCTTCGTTCGCATTCCAAACCGATCAAAAAAATCCCTTCCAGATGTTCCACCCGCTCAAAGGGATCTTGCAGCTTTGGAAATTTCAAAGCTGCTTGCAAAAAGAGCAATTCAGCCAGTTCCAGCAGACCAGCAAGGATCCGGAATCTACTCCAGGTTCTTTTTAGTTCCAAAGAAAACAGGGGACTGGAGACCAATTTTGGATCTCAGTATCTTGAACAAGTCAGTCAAGAAAATAAGATTTCGGATGGTCACGCTGCAGTCCATCCTTCCCCTTTTGGGAAAGGGAAACTGGATGTGCTCTATAGACCTTCAGGATGCGTACTATCACATAAAAATGAACAGACACTCCAGAAGATTCCTCCACTTCAGGCTGGGAACCAGTCATTTTCAATTCAGGGCCCTGCCCTTTGGTCTCACCACTGCCCCGGTGTTTACCAAATGCATGGCAGTGGTAGCTTCTCACCTGAGACGTCAAGGATTCCAGGTGTTTCCATATTTGGACGACTGGCTCCTCACAGCTCCCAACAAGCATCTTCTCCTAATGGCCAGGGACTACACCTTTCGCATTTGTCAAAAGTTAGGCATTTCAATAAATTGCGAAAAGTCTGTTTTGTCGCCTTGTCGTACTATTACCTTCATAGGCGCAAATCTAGACACAGTCAACATGTTCGAGACTAACACATCAGAGAATAGCAGACATACACAAACTGGTCTCACTCCTCTTCAGCAGCAACAGAGTCAAAGCCAGGTTAGTTCTGAAAGTGTTGGGGATTATGGCGGCTGCCATACCTCTGCTTCCATTAGCCAGATTCCACATGAGAATCCTTCAATGGATGCTCTTCACGCAATGGTCATACCAGCAACTTCCGATGTCCCACACCATTATGATTACGCAGACATGCAGGAATCATCTTCGGTGGTGGATGTCTTCCCCTCAGCTCTTATTGGGAAGACCCTTTGTCCCTTCCCCTCCGGTTGCTACTCTGACAATGGACGCCTCCCTGATCGGGTGGGGCGGGGGCATTATCAGGGCAGAACTGTCCAGGGCACATGGCAACCACACGAATGCCACTTGCACATAAATGTTCTAGAGATGAGAGCAGTGCTTTTAGCGTTGCAAGCCCTTCAAGACTCTCTTCCCTTGGGAACGATAGCAATCCAGACGGACAATATGTCTGTAGTGTGGTATATCAACAAACAAGGCGGAACCAGGTCCTACCCCCTGTGTCGAGAAGCACTCAGACTGTGGCAATGGGCGATTTCTTCTCAGCGGTTTCTGATAGCAACGCACATCCCCGGGAAGTCCAATCAAATCGCGGACAAGTTGAGCAGAGCTATCCTCATGCCTCACGAGTGGTCTCTGAAAGACTCTGTTGTGAGAGAAATTTTTCTCAAGTGGGGTCAGCCTTGCTGCGACCTTTTTGCTACTCCCCAAAACAGCAAGTGCAGAGATTATTTCACCCTATTCCCTCTACCAGGTCAGCCCAGCAGAGACGCTCTAGTCCAAGTTTGGCCCCGGGGACTTCTGTATGCATTTCCTCCCTTCCCACTAATCTCTCAAGTGATACAGAAAGCTATCGCTCAGAAGGCCTCGTTGATCCTCATTGCTCCTTACTGGCCTCGACAGGTTTGGTTCCCCTTTCTACATCAATTTCTGTTGTAGCGACCTTGGCATCTGGACCTAGTTCCAGATCTTTTGATCCATCAGTCGGGTCAGTTTCATCGCTCCCTTCCCTCTCTGAACCTCACTGCTTGGTTCCTCCAATTCCAACCTTAGCCAGGCTTCCTCAAATATCTCACTCTGTCCGAGATATTTTGATAGCTTCCCATAAATCTTCCACTCGGAAGATTTATTTGAGTAAGTGGAAACGTTTCGCCTATTGGGCTCAAGGAAGGGACATAGATCCTTTCACTGCTTCCATCCAAATGGTCCTTGATTTTCTAGCTGAACTCTTCCATGCAGGTTCATCTCCTTCTACTCTTAAAGTTCAATTGGCAGCTATTTCTAACTTTTATGTGGGCATTTCAGAGTCTGCCATAATGTCCCACAAGCTTTGCAAAACTTTTTTGAAGGGAGTTTTTCTACTCAGACCTCCTATAAGAAATCCTCCTCCTCCTTGGGACCTAAATTTAGTTCTTAGTTCTTTGATTCTTTCCCCTTTCGAACCTGCAGCCTCCTGTTCTTTAAAATTGCTATCATGGAAGACACTCTTTCTGGTAGCTATTACTTCAGCTAGAAGAGTTTCAGAACTTCATGCACTCAGCTGTCGACCTCCTTATCTGTTGTTCCATAAGGACAGGGTATCTTTACGAACCAACCCGTCCTTTTTACCTAAGATAGCCTCAGCGTCTAACCTGAATCAAAGCATTGACCTCCCTGTGTTTTTTCCAGAATATTCTAACAGGTCTGAACAAAAATTGCATTGGCTAGATGTTCATCGTCAGTTAAGGTACTATTTGGATAGAACCAAACAATTCAGAAAATCTGACCAGCTGTTTGTCTCTTATGCAGAAGGCAGGAAGGGACTTTCAGTTTCAAAGGTATCATTATCTAGATGGCTAACATCTCTGATTTCCCTTGTTTATGAAATTAGACACCAAAAGCTGCCTAACAAACCTAAAGCCCATTCCACCAGAGCTTTGGCTACTTCTATAGCCTTCCAAGACAGATTGCCTATTGACACCATTTGTGCAGCGGCTACTTGGGCTACTCCTCACACTTTCATTTCTCATTATAAGTTGGATTTAGCTTCTAGGCATAGAGCTAACTTTGGTTCCACTGTTCTCAAGAGTCTGTTCCGTTAGGCCACCCGGGACAAGGTGCTAGGGACGGTCCCATCCAGCAAGAATGAAGGCGAGATAGACAACTTAACATATAGAAGTTATGTTCTTACCATAACGTTCCATGTTAGTTGTCTTCTTCTCGCTTCTTCTTAAGGCCCACCCTCCTTCCCCCTGGCCTGGACAGACCTAGAGGAGTTTTGATTGTGACCTCTCTTTCTACCACCTCTTTACTTTAGGTATATGCTGCTGTGCATATTTTCCTGGATCAGGATGTAGGTCACCCTTCTCTTCTCCCTGGTTTATAGAGGTGGACTTTGTTTATAATTATTCTATTGCTATTATAAGCTGGGCCTAGCTTACAAACGAGATCTGAGGTAACTCACGCCTAGCATTGTGGGATATAGGGGGAGCCTCGAGCCGGTGGAACCAACTCTCGAGCTTTTAGAGTGGCCGAGTCGGAGCCGAGGTCGACTCTGAACCCATCCAGCAAGAAGAAGGCGAGAAGAAGACAACTAACATGGAACGTTATGGTAAGAACATAACTTCTATATATCATTTGCATATGTTACTGGGACCACCTCCAGTTAAGATATTTTACAAGCTGTACTACAACCAGCAAGAGTGGTTAATAAAGGACTAATACATAATCAGAAGAGAATGTGTGTAAGATGGCACCCCTGCCAAACTTTTCACTCCTTCAGGATTCCTCTAGCTCCCATTTTATATTATTTATTCCTACTGTGAAGCAATGCATATAAATATAGGACTCTGAAAGTACACATCAAGGCAACGGAAATTTGATAACTGGGTATAATTTCCCATAGATTCCTTCTGTTTGCATAGCAAATATAAATGTAAAGTATATGAATAATGTCAGCTATGTTTGTTTTCTTATTTTAACATATTTGTAAAAAGATGGTCTAATACCAGATAAAGCAGCTTCCCATAAAACTCATTTTACTTGGTGATTAAAACTGTCCTTAATTATAGTCTCTAAAATTTTAATGATGTTATTCAGTTAAACTCTTGGTCTATAATTACTCAGAATTGTTTTATCTTCCTTTCTATATATCATGATCGTAATCTAACCATGCCAAGTTTATAAGCACCATAGATAATGCATCCAAGAGTTGAAGATGAGATAGAAAATTTCTACCCTGAAACCTATTTTGTTTTTAAAAATTTCTCCTGAAATACCTTTGAAACCAAACAATTTTCTATTCTCCAAACAATCCTCCTACTTTTTAATTATCTTCCCTATAAAGACTGTTATATGGAATACATCAGTATTCCATTTATGTTGATAGATGTATGACCTATTTCCTTAAAAACATATCTAACTAAGCCACTTGGTGGCATACAGGGATAAATGCCTGACTATGGCCCAGCTGATCTGAGTTTGATTATTGGCTTGGACAACTACTGGTGTGGCAGGGAAGTGATGGGTGTGCCTGACCCAAGTGGGAGGGTGCTCATTGATATGCTCACTAAGTGGATACATGATCGAAAGAGGGGAGCTGCCCTCAGACACAATCAATGAGCAGGACTGGGGGGGGCAGGGAAATGGAAGTGGGTAGGGCATAAAAAAAAAACCTGGATGGAAGCACAGATGAGCTGACCACAGAGAACATCCTTAGGCTACATGACCAGCCACAGCAATACTGGAATAAGTCCAAAAAGTTGGAAGATGGCTGGTAGACGTGACATGGATGTGGGACACTGGTGACCATGCAGGTACTGATGAAGTCTTTGGTGTGCCAAATAATGAAAAATAAAAATACATGTACATCTTTCTAAGGACCAAAAAGCTTTCATATTTGGTTTCATAATGATAGATTGTATTTCATTCCAAATTTCTACATCAACCTTTGGCTTATAATAGTATGAGTAATCTCCATATGCTGTCTTTAAGGATTAGTCATCAATCTCATTTAAATGCATTTTAACCCATCAACATGAAATATAGAGATAGGAAAGGGTTATAAACTGCTGCAGGTCCTGACACTGGTAGTAACAAACTTCTCAATTCAGGTAATGTGTGAGTATGGGTAGAAAGTGCATTACTTCCTGGTTGTTGTCCAACTTTGGCCATTCAATTAATTTATTTTTGTTGATGTCCTTGTTTGCTGCTTTTTTTGCATATACTGTTACTGGTAAAGTAAATTTTAAGTTTAGATTCTTCATTTCTTATACAGTCACCATACCAGAATCTGTGACAGAGAGAACATAAACAGATTGCTGACAGTGGACAGTGACTGCTGGTGGAAAAATGGGATGTGATGATCAGAAGAAACTGAAAAATGTCTTGCTTACTCATTCATGAAGCATTGCAGGACAGTCATGAATGTAAACACAGAAAATCCCATTTTATTACCAGTATGTCAAAGAAATGTTTCTGTTCACTAGAGAGGAATCTGGAAAGCTTATTACAGAAAATATTTGCCAATAAAACTTTTCATTCACCTTGGCTTCTGGCAAAATACCAATCTAAGTTATAAGTTCATTGATTTTTTCACTGCCACCCTGAGACATTTTTATCCTTTCAAAATATTTCTCCTTTGCTGTCTAACCACATCTATGATATGATTAATGATTAATTGTGCTATTTCCTGCTAAATGTTTACATGATAAAGATTACATGTACCTCAGATTATGGTGGGCTCTTTCTGAAGTAGACATCTACAGAATACAAAGGTGGTAAGTCTTAGATAACAAGTGAGACATCACTATTCTCCATTCCCCCAACACATCGGCAATGACGGAAACCTGTACTGTTCATCTAAACCTAAGTAACATCTCCTCAGTAAAGTAACCACAAAACAGAACCATACATGATGCACTCTGCAGCTCCTTGTAACACAGCCGCCCACTTCTTAACAGACATGTTTATTACTCAGTTAAAACATGTAACCCATTGAGCACGGGTAGGGAGATGGCTCCTGGTTGTTCCCTGACATTTTAAAGTAAACCTGCTCAATCACCTCTTTTCAACATATCGCTCTTAGCCTCTCGTTATTTCCTTCTAATCTGTGTTACCTTCTGCCCTGGCATAAATCAAATCCTTCTTACACTTCCCTCTCATATTCTTTTATTCTTCCTTACCAATTACTTCTATTATGCACAACACTGTGCCTGCCACATTTTGCATCTCTGTATATATTGTTTGTTCTTTTCGGTTATTGTATGCATTGTTTGCTTTACGCTGTCAAATATCTCTGCTTCTTCATGATGGTTTTCATCATCACTATTATAGCTTTATCATTACACTGTTAATGCATCATTATAATTTACTTTCCTTGTTAGTTTATTGAATTTCCTCCAGGGCTGTGACTGAAATTTGTTAGAGCTGATTAGTACTCAACCCTGGTAAACAGACTTATTAAATAAATAAGCATATTATAGCTTTTTCTAATGTAACTTTTGTATTCAGTCTTAAGTATTAGCTGTAAGTGTTAAATGTCTTCATTTTCCCAGTAATTCTTATGTCACTATTCTGTATTCCACCCTATCAATGTTAACTATCAATGTTAACAGTGTTATCCTGTAGTTTCTTGGAAACTCTATGCTCTTTCCTAGTTGTTATTACCATTTTATTTTCTTAAAGTTTCTTCTGTCTCCGATCTCTTTCATTATTTTACTCATTGCTCTCTCATCTCATACATATCTGTCTATCTAGCTATCTATTTCTATCTATCTATCTATCTATCTATCTATCTATCTATCTATCTATCTATCTATCATCAAATGCTTAGAAAAGCGAATGATGATTTATCGACCCCATGTATGCGAAAGCTTACAAACTCAAACGCTTTGCTGTTCAAAAAACAAACCAAAAAAAAAAAAACACTTATTTAAATATACCAACTCTGAGATCGCACTACAGTGATGAAATCAGCCAAGTAACGGATGTGGCCAAGCGATTTCTTTCCAAGGGAAAGAATTTGCTTGTATATCGCTTCGTCATTTTGCCTTTTCGTCTTTTCAAGTTCGACCAAGACGCATTCGAAAGAATGCATCTTCGGTCATCCAACAGGAACCCTATCTAGCTATGTATCAAACTGTCGATCTAAATACATGACCTCTTTTCCTTTTCCTTTCCAGTAACTATTCATTTCTATATTTTAATTTTTTTCTGAAAAAGACTGCATGTCAAAATATCAATGTCATCATATATGTTATATTTGCATTATGCGTACCTACTTTGTCTTCTTAATAGGATATATAACTCTACCCTGGAATTATAAATATATATCCTAGGTGATTAGGGGAGAGTGAACAAATGGGGGAACTGAACTATTAGTTGCGTTAATGCTTTATTTTTACTTAGATCATCTATTAGGTGTTATGTTGCAAACTAAAGGGGAAATATTTCTAGAAAACAAAGGAAAAAATATAGCAATTTAGTAATGCTCTGTGAGCTTGTCAGACCCACGACTGGGACCATTTCTTCAAAGAAATGAGGCCTTCATTCAACTGAAATTGATATTGCTCCTGACTTTTAGTTTATCTGAATGATTAGTACAGATGGCATAAATCTAGACAGATTGCATTGAGATTAATAGAAGACATGCAGCAAATATATCAGACTAGATTATTTTGTTGAAAGTGATTCTACAAATAGTTATTTGGCAAAGCAATTTTGTCTAGAACAGGCCATTTAATCCAGTAGTACCATATGTTATTTTTTTATCTGAATAGCTGCTATCAGAGAATGCACAGACTTATAGAGAGTAGCGAGATATGAAAAGCTTAACTTACAATCTTACAAGGAACTTGAAATTCACAGACCTCATTTCAGGAAAGGAATTTTTTTCCAGGAATTCCAATTTTTGGAAATAAATATACATGGTGTTTTGTATATCAGAGCAAGAGTTCTATATATATTTTTAATAAATGTTTTATACCTGGGATAAAACACAGTATAAGTTGATAGGTACTTACTAGGATATTGGTCCGTGAGGATCTTTATAAACCACAGCCTGCATTCCCATGAAATTTTTAGCCTTATAATTTAAGTGCAAATAACCTGGAGCCAGGCAAAATATGCACATATTACCCCCTGTCCATAAGGGACTAGGGTGCTAAACCAGAGGTGAATTTGTGGTTTCTCATTCACTTGTCCATATTATGTTTGAAATGAGTAAGGGAAATATGATGATGTGAGGTAGTGTCAGCTGTGCCAGGGAGAGTAGGGCAGTGCACATGTAACATATGTCAGCATAGCTAACTGGAGTTTTGTAAAGAATTATATGTCATTTGAATATCAAACTGATTTGTACAGAAGCTTGTGTTAAATACTTATTTGTACAGTTGCTTATGTTAAAAATGTATCAACAGTGGGTTCTGATGGGCAGAAAATAAATATACATGTATGTCAGACTGTATTGTTGTAAATGGTGAAATGTATACATTTTAACTGAGGATACTGAAAAGAAAGGGATTAAGCTCAGACCAGCTAGCCTTAAGAAAAATAGCCTGAAATTAAATGACTTGGTTTAGGCCATAAAGATTTTACTTCACAGGTCTGAATGCAGCCAGAGATGCAATGTCTGTGAAAAGCCTGGGCTGGGATCCTGTTTTATTGTCCTTAGTGGTGAACCAATTGCTACCCTGGGGTGCAGAGAATGGCTTGTTAGCTGGAATTGTCTTATAGTTTCAGGATGCTGTAATAAACCTTAGCTAATGCTCTATGTGTGTACTGTGATACATCAGTGCCAGATCCTGGTTTGGTTTCTAGTGAGAGGGTAGTGTGGGAACGACAGAGTCAGACGACCAGATGCGATGTCATTCTGTAGCCAGCACTGAAATTGTATTTGAATACTAGTGAGAGATGTGAGGTGAGCACTCTATTTTTGGACCTGACAAGACACCCAACCACTTTTATCTTGTCTTGCTTTAGTAAGTAACTAGGGAACAGTAATTCTTCAGTCAGTTAGAAAAATATACTGAGATTAGGGCTGCCACCTTTTATTGTGGCTAAAACTGGAAAATGGCCACACCCCTCACATCATCTGTAACCCTGCCCATTTCTGCCCCCTCTACTGTCCACAGTCCACCCATTTTGTGACATCTTTATGACATCAGTGGATGGAGAACGCCCTCTTTTTCTGTTCCTGATACCTGCTCTCTGCCAATTTACTATGCTTAAATCTGAAGATATAGCAAACTCTGATAGTCTGTTTCTTTTTCTGAAACAGAACACCATCGTTTGTACAGTGTTTTCTGGACTACCAGACAGTTTGTTTGATTTCTGGATAGTCCAAAAAAAAAAAAAAGAAAAAGAGAGGTGGCAACCCTAAGTGAAATTAGCTAAATGTTGTTTTTTTTTCCTGTATCTGTGTTTTTCCATCAGTTGTAAATAGATATTCAGTATTTTCATCTTTTTTATTATTTGTTATTTGTTATTAAATATATCTAAACATTTCATTGCGGCTGATCTTTTAGAACATATTTAAACATTGAATGTACTTGCATTTATTTAGTGGCACTGTGGCTCCACTTTCCTGAAAGTCTTGCGGCTTGGTTAAACACTACCATTTGTATAAGTGTTAATTTTACTAAGTGTAATTGGATATCCTCATAAGAGCATTAAAGTAGCTGGCTTCAGGTGTTCTGATGGCATTAAATTGACCTTATAGTCTGGGTGGATGTGACAGAGCAGGTAAGCTCTGCCAGCCTTTCCCAGGTGTGTGTGTGTGTGTGTGTGTGTGTGTGTGTGTGTGTGTGTGTGTGTGTGTGTGTGTCTCAAATATCAAAGAGAGTATGTGTGTGTGACAGCTACTTTGAACAGAGACACTGAAAGCACTGATTTCACAGAGAAGGTGATGGAGGACTTGGCTTGGAACATCTGACTAAGGGCTCAGCTCTGTGGTGGGTAGTGGGGAGTTTTATTTGGGGGCCTGGATACAAAACCTACCCCTTGGACTGGAGTGTGCATTCCTGTGTGCTCTAAAGAGAAATTGTACTTGCTGCAGAGCGATGCATTTAAAAATACTGTGTGTGTCTGTTTTTCTCACAGTGAAAATTTCCCGCTGGTATCAGTGATAAGGATTGAGGCTCCTTGATCACTGGCCCAGAGGAGGGACATCACAGGAAGTACTTTTTCTTTATATAGAGAGGAAGATGATTCCAAGCAAGTTGCATTCTCTGTAATACATATCTATCCCTCCAACATGATCTGTTTATGTTGTAGAAAAGATTAAGCTCTGTTGGGTGCATGTATATGCTTCCATTGGACTTGTGGACATGTAATAGATCTGAGAGGATAGGGTCTGTTGAGGCTGTGTATATGAGGCAGAGATTGCCCCTCAGTAGCCTGTATAATACTGGGAAGAGGGACAAGACTTTGTAATGCTCAGTGTAGTTTTTATTGTTAAGGCACTTCAGTTTGTTCTTGAGAAAGCATTGTGGTCATTCAAGTTGTGTTATGTGATTGGATAGGCACATACCAAATGGGTGATTATACTCAATGACTGGCCTATAAAATGCCAAATACTGATCACATCCCTGGACCTAAATGCCATACCCTTAGTAATACGCTGAGTAATGAAAAAGGACTTTCTTATAACAGTATATATATGGTGATCAAAGGACAGTTTGTTCTAAGCATAGGTTCCCTGGTCCCTAACTACCAGATCAGTTTTCAGGGATGTAATGTCAGTGTGATAATTACATGGGGACATTATGCTTATCAAAAGGGACTGCATTTGTTTTAGCATTTATTTTTAGTCCATGGTTATGATACCAGCTTTGTCTGGAGAAGGTCCTCCTGGAGAATCTTGGTGCACACTAAAGAGTTTATGATGGCATCAGGTTTATGATGGCACCAGGTTTACAGTCATCTCCAAACTTTGTCAGCCAAAAACCCTTAACATTAGCTTTGACCTCCAAGAGTAAATGTCAAAGAGAAGTGGCCCAAGCACTGAGCCCTGGGCATACAACTAATAACAGGTCTTTTGGAGGTGTTAGGGCCACCTACCCTAATTTTCTGTGTTCTATTTGTGGGCCAGCATGGGGATTAACATTTACTTGGGAGAGTTTACCAACAACACCTATGTATGGGACTATGTTGAATGCCTTTGTGAGGTCCAGCTATACAGTGTGTGCTGATTTTCCCATATCCACTGCTTGAGTAACCTTTTCAAAGAAGTCAACCACGTTAAACAGGCAGGATCTATCCTTGACAAAACTTTACTGGCTTTGATCAAGAGTTTGCAGGTTATTTATGTCTTTACTTCTTAATTCCATAGTGTTGCTCTCCATAGCCATACAGCTGAGGCTGGTCAGACTTATAGGTTTATAATTACTAAAGCTCATTGATGACAAACCTTGCTGCAGGACAATGAGTGTTACTGTCCCCCCATTTGTCCAGCATAAAATCTGTTTAGCGGTTGGTATTGAATAGCCCCATAGGGGTTTGAATGGCCCTGTTCCAAGCTAGCAAGTCAGTAGCCTGGTATGTTTTCTAGCCCCATCAGAGCAGTGTTCTTGGTCCTTGGAAAGTGCCTTCTGGATGTTTCTTAGGTGATTGGGAGGGTTAGATCCTCAGGTCAGTATTGTGAAAAAAAGATGTTGTCGTTTTCGACTGTCTAATGAGATGATTACTTTGGAGTCTGACCTGCTGTAAAAAGTATTTCTATAATACTTACAATATATCAAAAATATTACACTGCAAACAGTGATATATGACAATTGTAAGAAATGCAATGTACATAAAAGCTTGATTCAGCAATTAGGAATAATAATGAGAAAGCTGCTTTAATGTTCCATCTCAGGTAATGTGCGAACTAGTCATTGTCTGGTAAAGTTAAACAAACTTTAAATAATAAAAGCTAACACTCTCAAAACTCATACTTAACCAGCTAGTTATTTGTGTGTTAGAGAACTTGGTGAACCTCTTAGTACTTATACTCAGCGGTGAGTCATTACAAAAAACAAAAAAATCACTAGTTGGAGAACAGTATGAAAACAAATGCTAGAAAAGTTATGTACCTGAAGAATAATTGAAACTGGACTTTAAAAATATGTAACGTGTGAAAAAATACCATTATTGACTTCTCAACAAATGAGGTAGCTCATGTATTACACTGGTGAGGTCTATTACAATTCCACTAATACTGTAGTAAGATTAATGCTAAAATGCTAATAATATACAAACAAATACTGAATAATTTGTTATATTTACTGTAGATTTTAAAACAGATGACAAGAGTACTGTTATTGCAATGTTCTCCTTGATGCCTGTCCATAATGGTAGAAAGTGTTGTACAAAATGGCTCTGCAATATTTTAGATTTTCAGAATTGACTTTCAAAAATGACATGACATTGTAGATGAAGCACTGTCACAGTGTATTGTATATTTATTATTTTTCTTGATGGTTTGGGTTCCTTAAATTTGCTAGAGAATGGAAACTTTTATTAGCATTTTTATTTATTTAAACATTCCAGTCCTTTTGTATTTTAATAATTGGGACATCTGTGGGACACCATATTAGTAAGTACATATTCCTATTAGAAAATTGCTAATGTTTTCCTTATGCAGATCTCCTACTCATGCAAGTTATCTACTGAGGTATTAGCTTTTCTAATGCTTGTGACAAATGAAAGCATTGTTTGATATAAAAATTGTGAAAGACTATAAGGACAAGAGATACCATCTGGAAATTGACAGTAAATTATAAACAATGTTAGTCTTTATTTTTAGCATCAGTCAGTTCTTAGAAACCATGTCATTGTTAAATGTTGAACTCCATTAGGGCAGGTCACATTAGGAGTATGTAATCCATAAAGTATATAAAACAAAGGCTGCTGCTCTACTTTCTTGTGCTCAAGTAGCAAAGGCATTAATTATTATCCAAATTTCCTAAATCCACTGATTAGAAAGGCTCCCTTGAGAGAGTCCACATTTGCGAAACAGAGCCAACATCTGCTATCAGCATGCCAAGAACTGAATACATTAGAATAGCCCATCTTCTCTCTTTCAATCTTGACAAAGTGATTTTTATTATGAAGCAAGTATTTGGTCTTACCTAATTGCAAACAAAAACATAACTCAGAGAAAAAAACTGTCTGATGTAAGTTCTCCCCATATATTCACACATGGTAATCAGCACATTGGTAGAAACAAAAATAATAAAGTGGTTTTAAGAAATATAAAAACTCTATTAACTTGATAGTGAACACATATTCTTTAGTTTACATTTTTAAAATTACAGTGTAGTGTTTTATCCTGTCATATTTTTCTATGAACAACATTCAGTGAGTTGCTGCATTTGATGTCTAGTGTTCTTGCAAGACACAAAGGTTTATTTATTTATTTTATTTTATTTTTCATTTGTTGACCGGGATAGTCCGACTGGATAAATGTCCATTTTCAGAGGAGGCCCGGGGAGAAAAGCTCCAAGGTCAGCAAATTAGATTAAAAAAATACAGTGTATAAAGTAATTAACATATCTAAGCAAGCAGTTAAGTCTAAGATAAAATATTTACAGAGGATTCATACCTAGGCAAATTATAGAAGTTGATAATGCATTTTCTTTCTTGTGTGTATATTCAAAATACAAACATTTGAAGTTATAGCCTTAGCTATGTCCACACTCTTTATATCTAGTCATTTGTAACTGACAGCAAGTAAGTGATCAACGAACTGAACAGTAAGGAATTCAGAATAAATGTCCCCCGGCTCTGAAGGTTAGCCCTGCCAAACGTGCCTACCTGAATATAGACTGATTTTAAAATACATGATACTTCTAGGCAATAAACATTAGACAAGTCAGTCTTGGTTAGAAGATTATGAATTCATTGCAAACATTTAGTAACCTGCATTTTAAGTTGTTAAGATTCATTCAATCCAAACTGATTTTTAGCATACGAGTCAGAGCAAGTCACTTAACCAGTTAACACTTCTAGGTCATCACTTAAAAGGCACCCTTGTGTTCAATGAGCTTGCCTGGATAACAAATGTAAAAACAAAGTAAAAATAAAAAATGAACATAAGTGAAAATAATTATGATGTAGTGCATCAAGTCAGTGATTACGCTCTGATATCTAGAAAAAGTCAAATCAGTTGAGTACTTCTATAGTGTGAGGCTCAGTCGTAGCTAATGTTAAACACCCCCTGCTTCAGTTGTTAAGATCAGGTATCAGGCTCGGCAGTTAAACCTGCCAGCACTGACCAGCAACAACAGCAGCAGGAAAAAAAAGCTGATATGTTTCTGTCTACTCTCTGTGCAATAATGTGTCCCTGACTTTTTCTAACATGAAAAGCATACATAGTAAGCTGGTTATGATTGGTGACTTGATCATAATCCTCTATATAATGCATAGAGTGCCAATATAATTAATGCTGTAATATCACTTAAATTATAGGTTGGCACTACTCTAGCATGAAATATGACCTTAATAACACTTAGAGGGGTGTTTAACTATTGTTAAGCACCCTCTATGCACTGTTAACATCAAGTCTAGCACTAAAGCAGACAGTGCCAACCATAAACAGCAGCAGCAGGACCTGAAATGTCTTTGTTTCAACTCCCATTTCTGTCTGCTAACTGTTAAAGTTGGCACACATTTTGAATTAACCTGCTTCCCTTAGACAGGGAATACATAAGAATTCCCCACTGCTTTATAGTCTTTCAAGTATATTCAAAATACAAAAATTTGAAGTTAAACCCTTGAAGTTTTTTTTTAATCTGACTTTTCACTAACTAGTAGTACATGGAGCACACAAATCTCCATGCACTACAAAGAATTATGATTGCAACTCCAATCTCAACAGACTATTATGTGTTCTCAACATGGATGCCAAGATTTGCTCTCCAGGTGAATTACTCGGCATCCATGTTGAGAACACATAATATATACATTATGATTCTATTTCAGATGCTGCTATAAAGTAGTTCAAAAAGTAAATCAGTATGTATTCTTCTTTTCTCACTTTTGACTGCCCTAAATCATAAAATCAGTGAAGATGAAGGTAACTTGAAAGGCACTGTAACAGGCATGTTTGTGAATTCATAAAGTATAGCTCTACAAATATTTCTTTGTGCAATTACACTGATAACCAGACATTGCTGAGGACCGCATAATATCCGTGTTGTGTGATATGCAGCATACAACTCACTGCAGTAAACTGTAGATTCTGTAAGAGTAATAAATGACTGTGAACATCTTTGATATTCATACAGGTATGCTTACTGCATGCATATGTACATATATGAGAGTAGGTGCATGCAGATTAATGAGCGAATGTGTGAGCATGTCTTTGTGTGTATGGGGGGATGTTTGTGTTTGTTTCTGTGTATTTCTAAGGAGCTGCAGTTGATAAGGTAGGCAAGGGTAAGACTTATCCTTAATTAAACATGCACCTCTTACTTTCAAAATGCATGTACTGCTTTTTGTATAAGGACTGACGTTGTTCTGCTGACATATGTACCTATTATAACATTTACTGTGTAGTGTGGCTGTTATTGTGTTTGTTGTTCAACATGCTAATATGTGGTGGTGTGCTATCGCTGTGACTGTTTAAAGGTATGCCATACCTCTCAACCTCTTAGCCCAAGAAATCTGGACAAAGCCTGACATAATGGAGTACAAAGGACCAAAAGTAGGGACAGATTTTAAATATTGCTCTTATAAACTTGGAAAGTTGCTAGAATAATAGGGTATGTATTAAAATGCATTTTCTAAAAGATATGAAGTCTGAAACTCAAATATATGACAGCATTTACTAATTTTGCTCCTCAGATCATCCCAGTGACTTGCCAGAAACCAAAAATTTTATAAAGAACAGACCAAAATTTTGAGGCAAAAATCTGGACATTCTCAGAAAATCTCGACAGTTGAGAAGTACACATGTCTACAACCGGTCCTACATTACAGTACAAGTCACCACCAGCTGCAAGGGATCCCCAGTATTTTAAGGGATCATAATTAATGTTTTAAGTTATCTATTCTCATCCCATTTTATGAGTGTTTCAACCCCTAACACAGATGTTACATTAGTTATTTCACTGTCCACCTTGTTGCATGTCCCCTTTTTAATATTCCTGTTCTCTTACACATCACCATCGTCTGCCAGAATCTAGTATACAACAAGGAACATGCCACAGAAACATGCTAACACAGCAGGAGCTTACTTAGGATTTCCTTCTTTTTTTCCCCTAAACAGGACTAGTAATTGCCTTTTAAGTTCTTGCTGTTACTAAAAACATTCCACATTTAGTGCCTGTCACTCAGAATAGATCCAGAATTCTTAATTGCTATGTAACATCCATCACCGTAAACCTGTCTGGGTGACGAACCCCAGTTAGACTATTTCAAATCAGACTACAGTTGAGAAAACTTAGCATGATTCCTTATATAGCTTAGGATACTTTGAACACAGTAATTAATCATTTCAATCAATCAGCCTATAAATCGGTGCAAAATTATTATCCAAAGCACAAGATGCCTACAAGTAACATAAAGATAAAGCAAAGACAAACAGAAGGCTGGATTACAAGGCACTGCAGCCTGGGAGAGGGCCTCAGATCAGATCACAGCTCTGACATATGACCAGGGTTGCATAAATTAAAATATTCTCAGCATGTAGAGAACAGACCATCCTAAAGGAAATGCACAGAGTTATGTACAGCACTGCACTTTCAGAAACACACCATATAGAAGTTTATTATAGAATAAAATCTCTAATTCAGGGCAGTTATGCATGGTACATTGTGAAGTGTATGTGTATAAATAATGGGATGCACTGACATACAGTGTAAAAATGGTGGTAGCTGTGTTGTACACACCTGGATATCTCAAAGTATATATTTGATATTTGGCCATCCAGGCAATCCACAAAATGAGCAAAGCATCAGAAAAAAATTCTAAAAATCATTTTATGGTTTTAGATACATTGTGTGGTGATTACATGATGTAACATAAGCAATCTTGTTAGCATGCAATTTTAAGACTTCTCTAAGATTAATTTCTCTGTGTCTTTTAGGTTTCTAATATCATTGTCATGAAAGGAGATAATGCCAGCCCAGCTAGCTGAAATGTTGTTAATAATTATATGTCATTTGTGAATATTAACATGATTTATATAGAAGTATAACAAAAGGGTGATATTGGCAGCAGAGCTGTCTGGAATTTTGTAAATGGCTATGTGTCATTTGTGAATGTCAACGTGCTTCGTGTAAGATGCTTGTGTTACAGATGTATTAGAATTGTATGTCATATTGTACAGACGTGCTGAAGAGATGTTTTGTAAAATACTGAGCAGAAATGTAGATACACCATTGTAACTGTTTAGCTGTGTATATTTTAACAGGGGAACTGGAATACAGAAGATTAGCTTGCAAAACTTCAGAAGAATAGTTGAAATTAAGTTACTTTATGGCTGGGCCATAAACAAAAGATGTTATCTCTCAGTTTCAGTGCAGTAACAGACACAATGTCTAGAACTAGAATTTTTTTGTATTGTCTTGGAAGTGTTTATTGTTTTATGACTTCCAGGATCTGCCTTAGATCTAAGATAAGTCCTTGTTTATGTGTTTTCATAGGTAAATGCTAAATGCTAATAGCTGCATCAGTGGGTATTTCACCTGAATAGAGTCAGATGACAAGAAATGATGTCATGCTGCAAATCACCCCAGCAGTAATAATTGAACTATTAATTTAAGAAGTCTCTGAGAGAGAGAGACAGGGCATTTTGTATTTTGTCTTTGACTTGGCAAGAACATCCACTCACCACATCTGCTTGCTCTGTAAGTAAGTCTAGGGAACAGTAAAATACTTGTTGTCTATATTACAAGACTGAATGCTTAGGTGATCGAACACCTAAACATCAAACTTGTAATATCGAACACATTGAATGGTGCAAGAAAACATGTCTGTTGGCCACAAAAAAAATACGTTTACACCCAAACTAGGTGAGGGGGTGTCACCCCCCCCATACCCCATGACATGGGGGGTTCTGCCCACCCCCTCAACTAAAGATAGCAACTCTGAAATAGCTCTACAGTAGACAAAACGGCAAACTCTGGTGAATGACCAAGGGAAATCTTTCCCTGCGGTAAATCGTCTGTTCGCTGTTTTTTGCTTTCGATATTACAAGTTCGATGTTTAGGTGATCACCTAAGCATTCGATCTTGTAATATAGACTCATACTTTTAGATATAGTCAGGAATATAGCAAAGCTTAATTTAGATGTTTTTCTTTGTTTATATGAGTCTGTCCTGCAATGTTGTTTTAAATATTTTCTATGATTTTGAACTCTGATGTAACTGTGATTATATACTGAGTATTTTCCTGTTCTTTTATTATTTATTATTAAATATATTTAAACCTTTCATTGTGGCTGATATTTTGAGACATATTTACATTCTAAGAGTACTTGTATATTTATTTGGTGACACTGTGGGCAACTCCTAATAGCCTTGCTATTGGCCAAACTACCATTTGGATTAATAGTAACATTGAACAATTAGATTGGATACCCTTTGTTAAGGGCCTTAAAGTAGTGATAAGGACATGGCTGGTGGCTGTGAAAACTACCTTAATGTCTGGGAAAAAGCGGGAATAGCTAATAAACCTGTGCCAGCTTTTCCTGTGTGTGTATGTGTGTGTGTGTGTGTGTGTGTGTGTGTGTGTGTGTGTGTGTGTGTGTGTGTGTGTGTGTGTGTGTGTGTGTGTGCGTGTGTGCGTGTCTTCGCGTGTGCGCGTGTGTGCGTGTGTGTGTGTGTGCGTGTGTGTGTGTGCATGTGTGTGTGTGTGTGTGTATGTGTGTGTGTTTGTATATCAGTAAAATCTTAAAGTGTGTGTGTGTGTGTGTGTGTGTGTGTGTATGTGTGTGTGTGTGCCAGCTACTTAGGTAGAAAAACAAAGCACTGGTTGAACAGAGAGGCTGATGGAGGTTTTGGCTTGGCCATTCAGCTGAGATCTCTTTTTTTTTTTGGGGGGGGGGGTGTTTCTATTCCTTTTGCTTTGTTTCCCTGTTCTCTATAAAAAACATTTTTTTGGGGGGGGGTATCGATGAATTGCTTATTTTGAACTTATTCTTTATGTTTATCTGCATATCTTCTAAGTTTTTCTACCTGTGCTGATATATTTTATTAATTTGCAGTACTGTATGGCAGATCCTGGTCTGTTCAGATACTGAGCATTGCTTTTATCATGTGAATCTTTCTAAATATTTTATTTGCTCTATTCCCTCTTCTGTACTATTGCAGCAGTGACACTTCTTGTCTTAACTGCTGTATCGTTTTCTCTAGTTGATGTTTCGATCATGACATTTTATTTCTTCCCTTCCTTTTCCTTACTGCTCTGCATTTTTGTGGTAAGACTCGATCGGTTATTAATTTAGCTGCACAGTAATATATCCCATTTACTTCTTTTATGCCACACAAGTTTCTATTAATAGTCTCAATTACTGTGTTCATCTTTTTTATCAGACTTTTAACATTGTGTGTCTTGTTTACTTTCTGCATTCTATTTCTTTTATTGATCTTAATATGTCTATCTGTCTCTATTAAATCAAGCAACTCTTCCCTTAGATCACTTTCTTCTAAACTGAGGACACATTCTTCGCTCTCTGTATCCTGCAGGCATTCTACAAAAAGTTCCAGAATGTCTTCCTGCGACATTTATTCAGCTGCATTCTGTGACATCCTTTGCTCATTCGTATGGGAATCCATTAGCCCATCGCTCCACAACATTGCATGTGTCAGAGTTACCACTTTTTCCTGCTCCTGGCTTTGCTATGCATCTCCAACTACTCTTCCCTACTGATTTCCTACTGAAGACTCCAGAGTATCTTCATGTCATAAGTGATCAGATGCTTCTCGTTCCATGTTTGTTCTTAATTTGGGAACTCATTGTTCCCTCATGCTGTGACATTACCTGAGTTGGATTTTCTATACTAAATCCTTCACTTTACAGGTAATCATAATTTCAGTTTGTATTTCTTTAATGTTTTCATTACTAATCCTCTTTTATTTTCTTATTTTTGTATTGTGAAATTTTCCATATCCAGGTGCCTTTGCCTGTATTTCTCTTCAAATATCTTTGGTGCTGCTTTTTGGATTTGATTAGTTTTGCTTTCTCCTTTGCATAGATATTGTACAATACCAAATCTATTTTTCTTTCCCATGTCCATATTTCTTCCTCATATGTCTTCTGCACCATATTTCCCCTTAATTTGAGGTCTCATTATTCCATCAGGCTGCGACATAACCTTTATTAATTTTTTTATATTTTACAGGCATTTTATAGCTTCTATTTCTATTTGTTTAACTTTTACCTTACTAATCTTCTGTTTGACATCCCCCTTTGTGTTCTTATGTTTTGTATTTTGAAATTTTTCATATCTGGGTGCCTTTGCCTTTATTTCTCTTCAAATATTTTTTGGAGCTGCTTTTTTGCAATTGATTAGTTTGGCTTTCTCCTTTGCATAAATATTCTACCATCTCAGATCTCTTTTTCTTTCCCATATGCATGTTTCTTTATTCTATCTTTCAAAAATCTCTGGTTTTGAAAACAGCTTCATGCTAAGAATGACTGGTGACAGTGAGGAAGGAGTTATGTAGAAGTACGTATAAATATGTCATGTGGAAGCAATGCAAAGTGAATGTTGTAGTGATGAGAAATGGAGGTTCTGCTTAGTATTTTTGGAGATAAAGTTCTGCCTTCAAAGAAAGCATAACAGGAACATAAGAAAATATCCAAAGTATAGACAGGACACAAGGAAAAACATGCAAAAGATATTAAAAGTAGTACATGTGCAAGCAGACAGATAAGGCCGATAAAACAAATTGATATAGGCAAAATAAAGCAGGAAAGAATCACAGGGGATATGAACATGGAAATGAAATGTGTACATGTGTTGAACAGAGATAGGAGGGTACATTCTGAATGACAGTGCATTTATATTTTAACAATTCCATAAAATCAACGCTAAGAACTACCAAATCAATAATCATGGTTAGTGTACACATCCACAGTGAAAAGAATGCTGTAGATGTACACCAAAGAGATTTTTGGCATACTAGTAATGTGTATATAATGGTAATACAAATTTATGGCAAAATATATACAGCACTATGGCTCGTATGAACTGTGCACACATATGTCACAATGTAATAGGCTTGTATGCCATTGTGTTCAAAAAATGTATTAAACCTCCAGTTATATAATCTGACACATGCATGACCATGGCAGCTGTGACTGGGAACAGGGTAGGATGCCAGCTGTCACAATGGATGAGGTATCCTTTGCACTACTGAAGAACATGCCACACATGTAAACCACTAACTGTCACACTGAAGTCAGTTGATAATTGCCCTAAATGTGATCTCGCAGTGAGCTGGGGGGATGCCCACTTAAGATAGTCTTATGGATCTGCTATAACACATAGGTAACTTCTGCCGGGCTATGCGGTAATAGCACAGGCATGCCATCTTCAGCCCACTAGCCAGTCTCAGCATGAAGTTGTTTCAGACCTGGGGACCTTTCACCACTAAACAACAGTACAGAAGGTTTTTTGACTGAAGGAAATTTCAGATACTGAATGTATTAACACAGTTATGTCATCAAACAAATTAACTCTCTTAATGTACTATGCAGACACAGCAATGTAGTAGCAATTTATTTTTTATGTATTAGATAATTTTGCAGAGGATGAAAAATGTGGAGACAGAAAAAAAGAGAGTTAGAATACATTTGTAGTGCATGGAGAGCTATGATTATGCTCCAAAATTAGAAAAAAGAAATAAGCCTGTGAAGTGGTACTGTAGTGTGAAACACAACCATAGCAACACTTTCAGAGGTGTGTAACAAATGTTACAAACTATGTGCTGATAGAGTTGAGTATAAAGGCAGGGATGTTCCTTTACTCTCAACACTTCCTGAATATCTGACCTCATATATCTGAAAAAGTAGACAGACGTCAGTCTGTAAGTAACTTATTTAAATTTGGAAAGTATTAAAAATTTGTCTCTAACTTTTACCTTACTTGCTGTCTATGTGACAGCACTTGCTAAGTGCCTTATTGGCTTTCAAAGCTGGTAAAACATATCACATTTTTTTTCTTTTGTGAGTAATAGTACATGAAGTAGATAGGAGTCCAAGTACAACAAAGAGTTATAATTGGGTCTCACCGATCATCACTCATTATTATGTGTTCTTGTCATAGATGTCAAGGTTCACCTCTCTTGATTCATTCTCAAGGTGATTTTATTGGCATCCATGTCTCATATCCATAATAATAATAATAATAATAATAATAATAATAATAATAATAATAATGTGGGTATGACTGGAGAACTGATCATAACCATCTGTATTATAAATGGCCAGTCATGTTAAATGTATACAAGTTCCCAAGTATTAACAGCAGCAGCTTGACTATTAAAAGTTAAAAAAGCACACATTGTGACTGTTTTTAGAGTAGCTACCCATTTAAGCACCATTTGGTGTTAGAATGTGGTCATGTGATTTTAGTATGAGGTCATGTGATTTGTAAATGTTGTATAATGTGGAGTGTATGTCTATAACCAGGAAGTATTATAATCCTACTCTATGTCTGTAACACAGAAGCATTTATACTCCTACTTCTTCCTTTTGACCAAGAAAGAAATGGCAGAAAGGGCAACCTCTCCAAGGAGGCATATTGCTCCAACCCTCCATCAGGCTACATAAAGAGCAGCATGTTTCCAAATTTCTTTCCTGCCATATCTTTCCCGGTACCTACAACTCCATTTAGCCACTACCTCTGTCAATAATACTGATCCGTGGACATTAAAAAGATTCAATCCAGTTTCCCTTAAATGTACTTGATCAGCTCAATACCACACAAAATCCTTATCACTAAAGTCCCAGTGTTCCAAGGCCATAAGGCCTAATGATATGGCAGCTCCAGGAACCCTGTGAGTAACAAACCATCGTAAAACTTCACAGATGCTACCTTTACTATACCTCTCCATATTAATGTGGGAATAATAACACCCCAAATAATTATCACCCCAGGAAATCTTTCCTGCAACAACAAGTCTTGTAGAATACAGAACAACAGTCTTCACTTTAGAATAACTTATAGGTCATTGCCCATTCCCCAATCCTAATGCGCAATAATTATGTCTAAACCTGACACCATGAAATGCAATTCACCCACAACAGAAATCAACTGACTCCAGCACATTTCTCTGACTCCATGTCAACATGCATCCAAGGAGTTGGGGTTAAGGTCTAAGAAAATACCACTAGGTCTAACAACAGATTGCTTCATGACTTCATGCATATATCACTGCCATAATATGACCATCTGTTTTTGTCTTGCAAACTAAAAAAAAAAAAAAAAAAACGAAATCACTTAGTGTCATACGACATACCCACTATCTTAAATAAGATCTATAAGCATGAGAAACTGTTCTGCCCTGCCTTTTTATTAGATCAATAGACCTTCCTCTGTAAGCTAAATCATATACCTTTCTAGTTCAAATAGAATGAAATGAGAATCTTTCATCAACATCTGCATTCCTCAATGCTTTCTTCAAAATGACATCAAACTGCTTAACTTTCACTAGCATAATGCCCTAAACCTTACACCAACAGCTATTTATCCCAGATCAAAAGCCTGTGCCACATTAACCCCAGTGTACAGGTCAGAAAAACCTCTCATCATAAGTCACTTTCTGGCCCTTTACTTATCTAGTCTATCACAGAGGACAAAATTAACACTGTATCCTTAGTTATTATGCACACCACCGACACCATCTTAAAACTGCATCCTGAGTTATTATGCACACCTCCAACACGTTTATATTACCCTATCATATGATTTAAATAGTGAATGCTATTTCATCATACCTAAAATATCTAAACCATAAAATACTGAACATTCAAAACAGCAAATTTTTTCCCAGGGAAAAAATTTGCTGTTGCAAAACACAAACACACAACACAAGCACACCAAAATAAATAAACCACACACATACACTTAACAAAACCATAAATCTAACCCTACACTACTACCTATCCACTCATCTTAACCCAACCCTAACCCTAATGTCCCTAACTATCGGACACTCACCTTACCCCGATCTGTTCTCACACTTACCTTAACCCGGTCCGTAACCTCTGTTCTCACACTTACCTTAACCCGGTCCGTAACCTCTGTTCACATGCTTGCCTTATCCCAGTCCATAAACTTCCCACCACAGTATAGTAAATAGCGAAGCCATGGAACGGACAACCAAAATCTTACCCTAGGTAAGATTTCAAAGTTCTGTGGCTTTGCTATTTTGAGTTTTCGACAAAAACGGGTCGATATTATAGCATTTAAAGTTTAAAAACATTGATACTATATTACAGACCCCCTCCAACCATATCAGTCTACATGACAATTCACTAAGATGAAAAGCCCTGTCATATAGAAAAACTAACAAAGTTGCCCACAACATATAAACTGCTCTTGAGGATAAAACCTGAAACAAATCTTTCAACAACATATTTAACAACTGACTGCCTTAGCTTTTTTTACCCTTTTATTGTACTTAAAATCAATCAGTGTTTCCTCCAATATAGACAACCTGAAAACTTTGCAGCTGCTATTAATGCTGCTAAATGCACCCTGATAGTTCTCACCACTTCTCTATAAACCACATACTGAGCCAACAAAATGACCAACTGACCACTGCCTGTCACCTGTCTCTTGGTGGTAATTTTTGAAGAAAAGTAGCCAGTGCCACCAAAGCAGAACTGTAAGCATTCCTAGTAGATGTTGTCCAAGACTGCTGTACCAGCCACTCTGCTACAGCATGCTAATTCACCATACATCCTCCAGAGCTGCTGCTGGCTATCTCTGGAATGACAGCCCCAAGCATGCAAAAAAATTGAAATTGAGATAGACAATCAGCCAACACACTTCACCTACCAGGTACATAGTTAGCAGACAAAGACAAATTGTTCTTAAGGCGCTGCAAAAAAAAATTCCGTTACAGTACTTTTACTGTGACCAACCTAATGGGCTTCTTAACCAACATCAGAACCACCAGTACATTATCAGAATGAAACACTACTTTCTCATTTGCCAAATCCTTCTGTCATACCATCTTTACTAGCCAAATGGGCATCAGCTCTATAAAAATATCTTTCGGGTCTATATTATAAGCACAAAAGTCTTTTCAGTGCATACGAAAACAGCGAAATATATTGCGCGAACCACGAAAACACCAAACGTCCTAAACTGTGAAATTCAAAATCTTGAATCGTCATAGTTGGCCAACCCCACCACCCGCTACATACTACCTACCCAAACAAAATGCATAAACCACATACATACACTAAACAAAACCTTGCTTCTAACCCTAAAGTAAACCCGCACCATAACCCTATGGTCCGTAATTATTGCACACTTACCTTAAGGAGCTATACCCAAACAAAATAAATAATCCACATGCATACACTTAACAAAACCTTACTTCCAACCCTACACTAAACCTTGCATACATTACTATCTATGCACTTACCTTAACCCGTACCCTAACCCTAAGGTCCGTAACTATCGCACACTTACCTTAAGGAGCTATACTGGAGAAGGGCCAACTATGACGATTCGACATTTTGAATTTTGTGCTTCAGGACGATCGGTGTTTTCGCGGTTCACTGAATACGTGTCAATGTTTCCATATTTGCGTAAGTGTACTTTCGCAGTTCTAATAGGGAACCTATGTTTCCTCAACTTCCTTGCCCATTTCTCAGGCCAGTATGCACCCAGGCCTACTCTGCCTGCCTGATCATAACCCCATTATACTTTCTCAAAAATGAATTCTTCAAATCGTCCTTCACTTTTTTGGCAATTCTCACTCTATGGTGCTTCCTTCTACTGCCGCTTATCATATTCACCAATGATCCACTGAATACCTACCTGGTTATATGATCCTACAAGCTAAATTTAGTAATCTGAGCAACTCCATTACCTCTTTCACCATGACTTTAACTTCTCATAACCAGACCTCACTCTTCACTTTCAACATCTGTAATTTGACCAGTGGAAAGTGAAAATACCCTGCCTCAGCATTAACCAGTAAGCCCAAAAAACTATGTGCCTTAGCAAGGCCTTCCAGCTAATCCTTAGCCAAATGTATCCACATCTCAATGCACAGTGCTAAACTCCTTTGTAGACTTGGTGCTATACCTTCTTTAGCTTCACTATTAGAACATCATCTAGGCAATGGACTCTCTCTTATGGGATCTCCAGCTCCCACATCCATTGCAAAAACTTCTCAAAAGTAGCACAGGCTGCCACATTATCCATAAGCATTGTTTTGTTGAAAGAAAATTGTCCCCATTTAGACTTATGCTGAATTAATAACAATCCTGTTTCTATAGTAGAAGCAAGTAGAAAGCCAATTCAGTGTCAAGCTTCACCAACCAAGGATCCTTAAAAGACCAGATGGTCACCACTGAATGCATACTAAACCAACTTCCTATTTATATGATCATTGACTGAACACGCTTCTGGGAATGAAAGACGGTGAATCAAATGAAATTCACCTGGTTTCTTTTTTGACACCAACCCTAATGAAAATATCTGAAATGAGGCAAATGGCGGCTCCACAAAGAGACCAAGCAGTCTGCTATCTGAATTGTCTTATCCAACAATATCTGCTTTACATACTCTTACCAGTTTTAAATTGCTACCTACCTTAGTGACACCCCCAGCTGTCAAATGAATAGAAAACCTGTTAATAAAATGTGCTGTCAGTTCCATTGCTACTAACTTGTCTGGGTACTGATCCAACCACAACTATAATGCCTCAATATTAATAGGAGATTCAGTTGGCTGACCTACCAGCCCCTTCCCAAAAGGGCATCAGTCCTTTAGGAGCCCTGAAAATACTTCTGCCTCTCAAGCCTATGTCAGTTTTTGCCAACCTTTCTGTCCCTCTTGTGGAATAAATGGACCATGGCCTGCTTGTCCACTCTCCTTGTGCCAGCATCATGCTCCACTGTATCCACCTCTACAAACTGAACAAATGAGTACAAACCTGTACACTGCCCAAGTGCACCTCCTACATTAAACACCTAACATGATTTAGTTCTGTCCAGTTACTTCTTATCCCATACCAGCTAGTAAAACTTATTTTTTAGTTATCGTCCCTAATCATATATCTCCATGTGTACATTCCCAGTTTAACTGCTTATCAATGGCCTTCAGCTACCTGAGCCATTGATCATAACAAAGCCATTCACAACACCAATTTAATCTTTGAGCTTCTGTTAGTGTTATAAAGTATGCCAACAAAGGAAGATCTTGGTCTGGCTCCTTCTGCACTATCCCTTCCATCGTGTTTATAAAGTCCAGCACCCAAATGCCCCAGGTCCTAGTTCTAATCCTCACTGAATACCTCTTTCCCAGAGGAGCTAATGCAGCCAGCAAGTCTTTTGCCCCTGGGGGTTCAGCGTGTCCTATCCTTTGAGGTCAATCCACATCAACAGGTCAAGCACATTATCATATTTTTTTCTCCAAATCTTTTCTTTTACCAGCACATGGATATGTGTTGTGATAAACAAAGCTTGGACCCTGAGATAGAGGCACCTGTCTTCTCTGCATGTCATCAGTATAGTCACTCATTACTTGCCCTCTGCTACCTGTATGTCTGATTTGCCCTAAGGGGAAGCATAATAGACTGACTCCCTTCCTCAGTCCCTGCCTCAGTTAGTTTACTCTGTTCCCCATCTAATTGCCCTAATGATCTTACTCGAGCTGTTACCAGGCTACCCCCAATTAGCAGTTGCTTCAGCCATAACCTATCCTTCACATCTAAATCTTGCAATAGACCAATCCAGCATGCATCTGCTAACTTAGAACCCCCTGTCTCATGTTTCCCCATTCCCTCTTCTTTTCCTACCAATGTGACGAAAGGAGTAACATGAGTCTGATAATGTCGTGCTAGAAATAAAACTCATAACTGCATTTCCTGACTATATTAGCATACATCACATTTGGAATTTTATTATCAGATGTCTTGTATTATGAATGTTAAGTCTTATGTTCTGACTTTTCTTCTGTCTTAATGCATTTGCTTTTTATTATATTTGTATCTGTAAAGAAGCTGATACCTGATTATTATGATTTTATTGCTTGCCTCTTGCTTTTGCCATTAAGGCCTGGGTCATATATGAAAAGACTACTGGGAACAGTCCACTTACCCAGTTAACAAATGTTAAATAAATAAAAAATAAATAAACCATGAGGCCCCCAATCTGGTATTTAAAATGATCTCCATAAAACTACATTTGTGCTTTTACCCTGCACTTAGAGGATGACCAAACCTCTTAGAGCAAAAAATCTAGACAAAGACTAAAATGATGGGAGAACAAATAGGGACAGATTTTAAATATTGCTTTTACAAACTTAGAAAGTTGATAAATAGGTTTTGCATTAGCATGAATTTTCTGAAGAATGTGTAGTCTTAAACTCAAATGTTTTTCATTATTTAATGACTTCAATCCTCAGCTATTTGCCAGAAAAGTGCAGATTTTAGGAGGAACACACCAAAAATATGAGGCAAAAATCTGAACATTCTGAGAAAATGTGTACAGCTGAGAGTTATGAGGATGACCCTGTACCAGGAGACTTCCAGTAGTGGAGCACTGGCAGGTGTCCATGTCGTTTTATAATACTTGGGCTGATTGAATCACTCACTATCTTCATTGTAGGTCTCTGTCAACACCTGCTGGAAATATTCAGCTGCCTGTGGTGCAGTGGCATTCCATTTGTTTTTCAGTTCTTCAGCAGACATTTTATTGCTACGAAAAAATAAATTGAATGTTAGTATTCAACTCAGCACCTTTTCCTCCAGCTCTACAGATTCTGAATCAAGCCCCGCAAATTCCCAGTGAACATCTAGCATACAGCACTGCCCCCTTCATGTCAATTCCTTCTTATTTAATTCCCAGTGAACATCTAGCATACAGCACTGCCCCCTTCATGTCAATTCCTTATTATTTTATTTTTT